>NC_136342.1:3502200-3592225 GCF_964198595.1 Lampetra fluviatilis | reverse complement strand
TATATGTCTCTGTGTATATCTCTCTGTGTATATCTCTCTGTGTATATCTCTCTGTGTATATCTCTCTGTGTATATCTCTCTGTGTATCTTTATGTACATCTGTATCTGTCTCTCTCTCTCTCTGCATCTCTCTGCATCTCTCTGCATCTCTCCGCGAAACTTTCCTGCAACTCGTTACAAATGTTCCCTTACCTCCTCCTCGTCCGAGTCACCCACCCAGCCCTGAACCCCAACCCCGGATCCAATCACCAACCCCCATCACCAAACCCCAAACCCAAACCCCATCACAAAACCCCATCACAAAACCCCAGCCCTGAACCCCAACCCTGAACCCCAACCCAAAACCCCATCACAAAACCACAACCCCATCACCAAACCCCAACCCCAAACACCAAGGCACCATCACCATCCCCATCACCAACCCCCATCACCAACCCCCAACCCCAACCCCCATCAACAAACCCCAACCCCAAACACCAAAGCACCATCACCATCCCCATCACCAACCCCCATCACCAAACCCCAACCCCCATCAACAAACCCCAACCCCAACCCCCATCACCAAACCCCAACCCCAACCCCCATCAACAAACCCCAACCCCCATCACCAAACCCCAACCCCCATCACCAAACCCCAACCCCCATCACCAAACCCCAACCCCAACCCCCATCACCAAACCCCAACCCCCATCACCAAACCCCAACCCCCATCACCAAACCCCAACCCCCATCACAAAACCCCAACCCCCATCAACAAACCCCAACCCCCATCACCAAACCCCAACCCCCATCACCAAACCCCAACCCCCATCACCAAACCCCAACCCCAAACCCCATCAACAAACCCCAACCCCCATCACCAAACCCCAACCCCCATCACCAAACCCCAAACCCCAACCCCCATCACCAAACCCCAAACCCCAACCCCCATCACCAAACCCCAACCCCCATCAACAAACCCCAAACCCCAACCCCCATCACCAAACCCCAACCCCAAACCGCCATCACCAACCCCATCACCAAACCCCATCACCATCCTCGCCTCTCGCGGCAGCTTCGCGTACCTGTAACCCCATCACCACGAACATCACCACTGACATCATCATCACTACATCATCATCACTACATCATCATCACTACATCATCATCACTACATCATCATCACCACGAACATCACCACTGACATCATCATGACTACATCATCATCACTACATCATCATCACTACATCATCATCACCACGAACATCATCACTACATCATCATCACTACATCATCATCACTACATCATCATCACTACATCATCATCACCACGAACATCACCACTGACATCATCATCACTACATCACCATCACTACATCATCATCACTACATCATCATCACTACATCATCATCATCATCACTACATCACCACTGACATCATCATCACGAACATTACTACATCATCACTACATCATCATCACTACATCATCATCACTACATCATCACTACATCACCACGAACATCACCACTGACATCACAACATCATCACGAACATCACCACGAACATCACAACATCATCACTACATCACCACTGACATCATCATCACTACATCACCACCAACATCATCACTACATCACCACTGACATCACCACCACTACCACAACATCACAACCACCATCACCACCACCATGACCCCCATTCACCACCACCATCACCACCACTACAACAACATCACCACTAACATCACCACTGACATCACAACATCATCCCTAACATCACCACCACTACCATAACCACTATAACATCACCACCACCACCATGACCACCATCACCACCAAAATCACCACTGACATCACAACATCATCCCTAACATCACCACCACTACCATAACCACTATAATATCATCACCACCACCATGACCACCATCACCACCAACATCACCACTGACATCACAACATCATCCCTAACATCACCACCACTACCATAACCACTATAACATCACCACCACCACCATGACCACCATCACCACCACCATCACCACTGACATCACAACATCATCCCTAACATCACCACCACTACCATAACCACTATAACATCATCACCACCACCATGACCACCATCACCACTGACATCACAACATCATCCCTAACATCACCACCACTACCATAACCACTATAACATCATCACCACCACCATGACCACCATCACCACCAACATCACCACTGACATCACAACATCATCCCTAACATCACCACCACTACCATAACCACTATAAGATCATCACCACCACCATGACCACCATCACCACCAACATCACCACTGACATCACAACATCATCCCTAACATCACCACCACTACCATAACCACTATAACATCACCACCACCACCATGACCACCATCACCACCACCATCACCACTGACATCACAACATCATCCCTAACATCACCACCACTACCATAACCACTATAACATCATCACCACCACCATGACCACCATCACCACTGACATCACAACATCATCCCTAACATCACCACCACTACCATAACCACTATAACATCATCACCACCACCATGACCACCATCACCACCAACATCACCACTGACATCACAACATCATCCCTAACATCACCACCACTACCATAACCACTATAACATCATCACCACCACCATGACCACCATCACCACCAGCATCACCACTGACATCACAACATCATCCCTAACATCACCACCACTACCATAACCACTATAACATCATCACCACCACCATGACCACCATCACCACCACCACCATCACCACCACCACCACCATCCCCTCTCACCGTGATGCCCCGAGGTGAGCCGTGCTCCACTGCTACGACCGGCCGCGGCAGCCGCCTTCATGAAGGCCGGGAAGGCCGGGAGGGCTGGCAGGGCCGGCAGGCTGGGTCGGCGAAAATCTCCTCCCTTTGCCTGCTGCTGCCCCATCGCTCTCTCTCTCTCTCTCCTCCTACTCCTCGTGTCTCTCTCTCTCGTGTCTCTCTCTCTCTCGCGATCTCTTCTCCCAATCCTCGTGTCTCTCTCGTGTCTCTCTCTCTCCTACTGCTCGTGTCTTTCTCTATTCACTCCACTTTGTCTCTGCCTTCTCCCCCCCCCACCCCCTCTCTCTACTCTCCCCTCTCGATCTTATTCCACTCTCTACTCTCTCTCGTGTCTCTCTCTCTCCCTACCCCTCGTGTCTCTCTCCCCTACTCCTCGTGTCTCTCTAATACTCCTTGTGTCTCTCTCCCCTACCCCTCGTGTCTCTCTCCCCTACCCCTCGTGTCTCTCTCCCCTACCCCTCGTGTCTCTCTCCCCTACCCCTCGTGTCTCTCTCCCCTACCCCTCGTGTCTCTCTCCCCTACCCCTCGTGTCTCTCTCCCCTACCCCTCGTGTCTCTCTCCCCTACCCCTCGTGTCTCTCTCCCCTACCCCTCGTGTCTCTCTCCCCTACCCCTCGTCTCTCTCCCCTACCCCTCGTGTCTCTCTCCCCTACCCCTCGTGTCTCTCTCCCCTACCCCTCGTGTCTCTCTCCCCTACCCCTCGTGTCTCTCTCCCCTACCCCTCGTGTCTCTCTCCCCTACCCCTCGTGTCTCTCTCCCCTACCCCTCGTGTCTCTCTCCCCTACCCCTCGTGTCTCTCTCCCCTACCCCTCGTGTCTCTCTCGCTCTACTCACTCCACTTTGTCTCTACCTTCTCCCCCCTCTCTCCCTGATCTCCCCTCTCGATCTTATTACACTCTCTCTGCTCTCTCTCTCTCGCCCTCTCTCTCCGCTCTCTCGCGTTTTGTTGCGATCAAAGGAAGCAAGAAGATGCTCGGTGCGGTCGGCACTTTGCTTCGTTCATCTAAAATCTCTTCTTATTTTTCCCCACCCCACCCCACCTCTCTCTCTCTCTCGCTCCCCTATCTCGTGTTCCACTCAATATCTCTCGCTATCTCCCCCCCCCTCTCTCTCTCTCTTTCGATCTCTCTCCCCCCTCTCTCCCCCCCTCTCTCTCAACTTTTTCTCTCCCCCCCCTTCCTCTCGCTCTCTCTCCTCCCTCCCCACGGTCACCCCATGTGGTTGTGTGTGATGGTGGTTGTGTAGTGGTGTGTGTTGGTGGTTGTGTGGTGGTGCTGGTTGTGTGTGGTGGTGCTGGTTGTGTGTGGTGGTTGTGTGTGGTGGTGGTGGTTGTGTGGTGGTGGTGGTGGTTGTGTGGTGGTGGTGGTTGTGTGGTGGTTGTTGTGTGTTGGTGGTTGTGTGGTGGTTGTGTTGGTGGTGGTTGTGTGGTGGTGATTGTTGTGGTTGTGTGGTGGTTGTGCAGTGGTGGTGGTTGTGGTTGTGTAGTGGTGGTTGTGGTGGAGATCTTCTCCCTGGCTGCGGGATTCCCCCCTCGTTCCTTCCTCGCCGCTACGGCTGGAGGCGGCGGCGGTGGTGGTGGTGGGGGGAGTGGTGGGGGAATGGTGGGGGGAGTGTGGGGGGGAGTGGGGGGAGGGGGGAGCTCCCTCCGCATGGCGGAGTCGTGACGTAGCGCTTCCGCTCCCCGATCCTCCTCCTTCCACTCCCTCCCCCCACCACTCCCCCCACCCACTCTCCACTCCCCCCACCCACTCTACACTCCCCCCACCCACTCTCCCCCACCCACTCTCCACTCTCCCCCACCCACTCTCCACTCCCCCCACCAACTCTCCACTCTCCCCCACCCACTCTCCACTCCCCCCACCCACTCTCCCCCACCCACTCTCCACTCCCCCCACCCACTCTACACTCCCTCCCACCACCCACTCCCCCCACCCACTCTCCACTCTCCCCCACCCACTCTCCACTCCCCCCACCCACTCTCCACTCTCCCCCACCCACTCTCCACTCCCCCCAACCCACTCTCCACTCCCCCCACCCACTCTCCCCCACCCACTCTCCACTCCCCCCACCCACTCTACACTCCCTCCCACCACCCACTCCCCCCACCCACTCTCCACTCTCCCCCACCCACTCTCCACTCCCCCCACCCACTCTCCACTCTCCCCCACCCACTCTCCACTCTCCACTCCCCCCAACCCACTCTCCACTCCCCCCACCCACTCTCCCCCACCCACTCTCCACTCCCCCCTCCCACCCACCCACTCCCCCCACCACTCCCCACTCCCCCCACCCACTCTCCACTCCCCCCCACCCACTCCCCCCTCCCACCCACCCACTCTCCACTCTCCACTCCCCCCCACCCACTCCCCCCTCCCACCCACCCACTCTCCACTCCCCCCTCCCACCCACCCACTCTCCACTCCCCCCTCCCACCCACCCACTCCCCCCACCACTCCCCACTCCCCCCCACCCACTCTCCACTCCCCCCAACCCACTCTCCACTCCCCCCACCCACTCTCCCCCACCCACTCTCCACTCCCCTCTCCCACCCACCCACTCCCCCCACCACTCCCCACTCTCCCCCCACCCACTCTCCACTCCCCCCCACCCACTCCCCCCTCCCACCCACCCACTCCCCCCCACCCACTCCCCACTCCCCCCACCCACTCTCCACTCTCCCCCACCCACTCTCCACTCTCCCCCCACCCACTCCCCGCCACCCACTCCCCACTCTCCCCCCCACCCACTCCCCACTCCCCCCACCCACTCTACACTCCCTCCCACCACCCACTCTCCACTCCCCCCCACCCACTCCCCACTCCCCCCACCCACTCTACACTCCCTCCCACCACCCACTCCCCCCACCCACTCTCCACTCTCCACTCCCCCCCACCCACTCTCCACTCTCCCCCACCCACTCCCCCCCACCCACTCTCCACTCTCCCCCACCCACTCTCCACTCTCCCCCACCCACTCTCCACTCCCCCCCACCCACTCCCCACTCCCCCCCACCCACTCTCCACTCTCCCCCACCCACTCTCCACTCCCCCCCACCCACTCCCCACTCCCCCCACCCACTCTACACTCCCTCCCACCACCCACTCCCCCCACCCACTCTCCACTCTCCACTCCCCCCCACCCACTCTCCACTCTCCCCCACCCACTCCCCCCCACCCACTCTCCACTCTCCCCCACCCACTCTCCACTCTCCCCCACCCACTCTCCACTCCCCCCACCCACTCTCCCCCACCCACTCTCCACTCCCCCCTCCCACCCACCCACTCCCCCCACCACTCTCCACTCTCCCCCCACCCACTCCCCCCCACTCCCCCCCACCCACCCCCCACTCCCCCCACCCACTCTCCACTCCCCCCCACCCACTCCCCACTCCCCCCACCCACTCTCCACACCCTCTCCCCCACCCACTCCCCCCACCCACTCTCCACTCTCCCCCACCCACTCTCCCCCACCCACTCTCCACTCTCCCCCACCCACTCTCCACTCCCCCCACCCACTCCCCCCCACCCACTCTCCACTCTCCCCCACCCACTCTCCACTCCCCCCACCCACTCTCCCCCCACCCACTCTCCACTCTCCCCCACCCACTCTCCACTCCCCCCACCCACTCCCCCCCACCCACTCTCCACTCTCCCCCACCCACTCTCCACTCTCCCCCACCCACTCTCCACTCCCCCCACCCACTCCCCCCCACCCACTCTCCACTCTCCCCCACCCACTCTCCACTCTCCCCCACCCACTCTCCCCCACCCACTCCCCCCCACCCACTCTCCACTCTCCCCCACCCACTCTCCACTCTCCCCCACCCACTCTCCACTCTCCCCCACCCACTCCCCCCCACCCACTCTCCACTCTCCCCCACCCACTCTCCACTTCCCCCCACCCACTCTCCCCCACCCACTCTCCACTCCCCCCCACCCACTTTCCACTCTCCCCCACCCACTCTCCCCCACCCACTCTCCACTCTCCCCCACCCACTCTCCACTCTCCCCCACCCACTCCCCCCACCCACTCTCCCCCACCCACTCTCCCCCACCCACTCCCCACTCCCCCCCACCCACTCTCCACTCCCCCCACCCACTCTCCACTCCCCCCCACCCACTCCCCACTCCCCCCACCCACTCCCCACTCCCCCCACCCACTCTCCACTCCCTCTCCCCACCCACTCCCCCGACCCACTCTCCACTCTCCCCGACCCACTCTCCACTTTCCCCCACCCACTCTCCCCCCACCCACTCTCCACTCTCCCCCACCCACTCTCCACTCCCCCCCACCCACTATCCACTCTCCCCCACCCACTCCCCCCCACCCACTCTCCACTCCCCCCCACCCACTCCCCACTCCCCCCACCCACTCTCCACTCTCCCCCACCCACTCTCCACTCCCTCTCCCCACCCACTCCCCCCACCCACTCTCCACTCTCCCCACCCACTCTCCACTCTCCCCCACCCACTCTCCACTTTCCCCCACCCACTCTCCCCCACCCACTCTCCACTCTCCCCCACCCACTCCCCCCCACCCACTCTCCACTCTCCCCCACCCACTCTCCACTTTCCCCCACCCACTCTCCCCCACCCACTCTCCACTCTCCCCCACCCACTCTCCACTCTCCCCACCCACTCTCCACTCCCCCCACCCACTTTCCACTCTCCCCCACCCACTCTCCCCCACCCACTCTCCACTCTCCCCACCCACTCTCCACTCTCCCCCACCCACTCTCCACTTTCCCCCACCCACTCTCCCCCACCCACTCTCCACTCTCCCCCACCCACTCTCCACTCTCCCCACCCACTCTCCACTCTCCCCCACCCACTCTCCACTTTCCCCCACCCACTCTCCACTTTCCCCCACCCACTCTCCCCCACCCACTCTCCACTCTCCCCCACCCACTCTCCACTCTCCCCACCCACTCTCCACTCTCCCCCACCCACTCTCCACTTTCCCCCACCCACTCTCCCCCACCCACTCTCCACTCTCCCCCACCCACTCTCCACTCTCCCCCACCCACTCTCCACTTTCCCCCACCCACTCCTCCCCCACCCACTCTCCACTCTCCCCCACCCACTCTCCACTCTCCCCCACCCACTCTCCACTCTCCCCCACCCACTCCCCCCCCACCCACTCTCCCCCACCCACTCTCCACTCTCCCCCACCCACTCCCCCCCACCCACTCTCCACTCCCCCCCACCCACTCCCCACTCCCCCCACCCACTCTCCACTCTCCCCCACCCACTCCCCCCCACCCACTCTCCACTCCCCCCCACCCACTCTCCCCACCCACTCTCCCCCACCCACTCTCCACTCCCCCCACCCACTCTCCACTCTCCCCCCACCCACTCCCCCCCACCCACTCTCCACTCCCCCCCACCCACTCCCCACTCCCCCCACCCACTCTCCACTCTCCCCCACCCACTCCCCCCCACCCACTCTCCACTCCCCCCCACCCACTCTCCACTCTCCCCCACCCACTCTCCACTCCCTCTCCCCACCCACTCCCCCCACCCACTCTCCACTCTCCCCACCCACTCTCCACTTCCCCCACCCACTCTCCCCCACCCACTCTCCACTCTCCCCCACCCACTCCCCCCCACCCACTCTCCACTCTCCCCCACCCACTCTCCACTTTCCCCCACCCACTCTCCCCCACCCACTCTCCACTCTCCCCACCCACTTTCCCACTCTCCCCCACCCACTCTCCCCCACCCACTCTCCACTCTCCCCACCCACTCCCCCCCACCCACTCTCCCCCACCCACTCTCCACTCTCCCCCACCCACTCCCCCCCACCCACTCTCCACTCCCCCCCACCCACTCCCCACTCCCCCCACCCACTCTCCACTCTCCCCCACCCACTCCCCCCCACCCACTCTCCACTCCCCCCCCACCCACTCCCCCCACCCACTCTCCCCCACCCACTCTCCACTCCCCCCACCCACTCTCCACTCTCCCCCACCCACTCCCCCCCACCCACTCTCCCCCACCCACTCTCCACTCTTCCCCACCCACTGCCCCCCACCCACTCTCCACTCCCCCCCACCCACTCCCCACTCCCCCCACCCACTCTCCACTCTCCCCCACCCACTCCCCTTCACCCACTCTCCACTCCCCCCCACCCACTCTCCACTCTCCCCCACCCACTCTCCACTCTCCCCCACCCACTCCCCCCCACCCACTCTCCCCCACCCACTCTCCACTCTTCCCCACCCACTGCCCCCCACCCACTCTCCACTCCCCCCCACCCACTCCCCACTCCCCCCCACCCACTCTCCACTCTCCCCCACCCACTCCCCCCCACCCACTCTCCACTCCCCCCCACCCACTCCCCCCACCCACTCTCCCCCACCCACTCTCCACTCCCCCCACCCACTCTCCACTCTCCCCCACCCACTCCCCCCCACCCACTCTCCACTCCCCCCCACCCACTCCCCACTCCCCCCACCCACTCTCCACTCTCCCCCACCCACTCCCCCCCCACCCACTCTCCACTCTCCCCCACCCACTCTCCACTCCCTCTCCTCACCCACTCCCCCCACCCACTCTCCACTCTCCCCACCCACTTTCCACTTTCCCCCACCCACTCTCCCCCACCCACTCTCCACTCTCCCCCACCCACTCCCCCCCACCCACTCTCCACTTTCCCCCACCCACTCTCCCCCACCCACTCTCCACTCTCCCCACCCACTTTCCACTCTCCCCCACCCACTCTCCCCCACCCACTCTCCACTCTCCCCACCCACTCTCCACTCTCCCCCACCCACTCCCCCCACCCACTCTCCCCCACCCACTCTCCCCCACCCACTCCCCACTCCCCCCACCCACTCTCCACTCTCCCCCACCCACTCTCCACTCCCTCTCCCCACCCACTCCCCCCACCCACTCTCCACTTTCCCCCACCCACTCTCCACTCTCCCCCACCCACTCTCCACTCCCTCTCCCCACCCACTCCCCCCACCCACTCTCCACTTTCCCCCACCCACTCTCCACTCTCCCCCACCCACTCTCCACTCTCCCCCCACCCACTCTCCACTTTCCCCCACCCACTCTCCACTCTCCCCCACCCACTCTCCACTCTCCCCCACCCACTCTCCACTCTCCCCCACCCACTCTCCACTCTCCCCCACCCACTCTCCACTTTCCCCCACCCACTCTCCACTCTCCCCCACCCACTCTCCACTCTCCCCCACCCACTCTCCACTCTCCCCCACCCACTCTCCACTCTCCCCCACCCACTCCCCCCCACCCACTCTCCACTCTCCCCCACCCACTCTCCACTCCCCCCACCCACTCTCCCCCACCCACTCTCCACTCTCCCCCACCCACTCTCCACTCTCCCCCACCCACTCTCCACTCTCCCCCACCCACTCTCCACTCCCCCCACCCACTCTCCCCCACCCACTCTCCACTCCCCGCTCCCACCCACCCACTCCCTCCACCACTCTCCACTCTCCCCCACCCACTCCCCCCCACCCACTCTCCACTCCCCCCCACCCACTCTCCACTCTCCCCTACCCACTCTCCACTCCCTCTCCCCACCCACTCCCCCCACCCACTCTTCACTCTCCCCACCCACTCTCCACTCTCCCCCACCCACTCTCCACTTTCCCCCACCCACTCTCCACTCCCCCCACCCACTCTCCACTCCCCCCACCCACTCCCCCCCACCCACTTTCCACTCTCCCACACCCACTCCCCCCACCCACTCTCCCCCCACCCACTCTCCACTCCCCCCACCCACCCACTCTCCACTCCCCCCCCCCACCCACTCTCCCCCACCCACTCTCCACTCTCCCCCACCCACTCCCCCCACCCACTCTCCCCCACCCACTCTCCCCCACCCACTCCCCACTCCCCACCACCCACTCTCCACTCCCCCCACCCACTCTCCACTCCCCCCACCCACTCTCCACTCTCCCCCCACCCACTCCCCCCACCCACTCTCCACACCCACTCTCCACTCTCCCCCCCCACCCACTCTCCACTCCCCCCCACCCACTCTCCACTCTCCCCACCCACTCTCCACTCTCCCCACCCACTCTCCACTCCCCCCCCACCCACTCTCCACTCTTCCCCACCCACTCTCCACTCCCCCCCACCCACTCTCCACTCCCCCCCACCCACTCTCCACTCCCCCCCCACCCACTCTCCACACTCCCCACTCCCCCCACCCACTCCCCACTCCCCCCACCCACTCTCCACTCTCCCCACCCACTCTCCACTCTCCCCACCCACTCTCCACTCTCCCCCACCCACTCTCCACACTCCCCCCCCACCCACTCCCCCCACCCACTCTCCACTCTCCCCACCCACTCTCCACTCTCCCCACCCACTCTCCACTCTCCACTCTCCCCCACCCACTGTCCACCCCCCCCCCACCCACTCTCCACTTCCCCCCACCCACTCTCCACTCTCCCCCACCCACTCTCCACTCCCCCCACCCACTCTCCACTCCCCCCCACCCACTCTACACTCTCCCCCACCCACTCTCCACTCTCCCCCACCCACTCTCCACACTCCCCCCACCCACTCCCCACTCCCCCCACCCACTCTCCACTCTCCCCCACCCACTCTCCACTCCCCCCCACCCACTCTCCACTCTCCCCCACCCACTCTCCACACTCCCCCCCACCCACTCCCCCCACCCACTCTCCACTCTCCCCCACCCACTCTCCACTCTCCCCCACCCACTCTCCACACTCCCCCCCACCCACTCCCCCCACCCACTCCCCACTCCCCCCACCCACTCTCCACTCTCCCCACCCACTCCCCACCCACTCTCCCCCACCCACTCTCCACTCTCCCCCACCCACTCTCCACTCCCCGCCACCCACTCTCCACTCTCCCCACCCACTCTCCACTCTCCCCACCCACTCTCCACTCTCCCCCACCCACTCTCCATTCCCCCCCACCCACTCTCCCCTCCACTCTCCCCCACCCACTCTCCACTCTCCCCCACCCACTCTCCATCCCCCCCCCACCCACTCTCCACTTCCCCCCACCCACTCTCCCCACCCACTCTCCACTCTCCCCCACCCACTCTCCACTCTCCCCCACCCACTCTCCACTCCCCCCCACCCACTCTCCATTCCCCCCCACCCACTCTCCCCTCCACTCTCCCCCACCCACTTTCCCCACCCACTCTCCACTCTCCCCCACCCACTCTCCACTCTCCCCCACCCACTCTCCCCCACCCACTCTCCACTCTCCCCCCACCCACTCCCCACTCCCCCCACCCACTCTCCCCACCCACTCTCCACTCTCCCCCCACCCACTCCCCACTTTCCCCCACCCACTCTCCCCACCCACTCTCCACTCTCCCCCACCCACTCTCCCCACCCACTCTCCACTCTCCCCCCACCCACTCTCCACTCCCCCCACCCACTCTCCCCACCCACTCTCCACTCTCCCCCCACCCACTCCCCACTCTCCCCCACCCACTCTCCCCCACCCACTCTCCACTCTCCCCCACCCACTCTCCACTCTCCCCCACCCACTCTCCATTCCCCCCACCCACTCTCCCTACCCACTCTCCACTCTCCCCCCACCCACTTTCCACTCTCACCCCACCCACTCCCCACTCTCCCCCACCCACTCTCCACTCTCCCCCACCCACTTTCCATTCCCCCCACCCACTCTCCCCTACCCACTCTCCCCCACCCACTCTCCCCACCCACTCTCCACTCTCCCCCACCCACTCTCCACTCTCCCCCACCCACTCTCCACTCTCCCCCACCCACTCTCCACTCCCCCCACCCACTCTCCCCACCCACTCTCCACTCTCCCCCCACTCACTCTCCACTCTCCCCCACCCACTCCTCCACTCTCCCCACCCACTCTCCCCACCCACTCTCCACTCTCCCCCACCCACTCTCCACTCTCCCCCACCCACTCTCCCACCCACTCTCCACTCTCCCCCCACCCACATCCCCACTCTCCCCCACCCACTCTCCCCACCCACTCTCCACTCTCCCCCACCCACTCTCCCCACCCACTCTCCACTCTCCCCCACCCACTCTCCACTCCCCCCACCCACTCTCCCCACCCACTCTCCACTCTCCCCCCCCACCCACTCCCCACTCTCCCCCACCCACTCTCCCCACCCACTCTCCACTCTCCCCCACCCACTCTCCACTCTCCCCCACCCACTCTCCATTCCCCCCCACCCACTCTCCCTACCCACTCTCCACTCTCCCCCCACCCACTTTCCACTCTCCCCCCACCCACTCCCCACTCTCCCCCACCCACTCTCCACTCTCCCCCACCCACTTTCCATTCCCCCCACCCACTCTCCCTACCCACTCTCCCCCACCCACTCTCCCCACCCATTCTCCACTCTCCCCCACCCACTCTCCACTCTCCCCCACCCACTCTCCACTCTCCCCCACCCACTCTCCACTCCCCCCACCCACTCTCCCCACCCACTCTCCACTCTCCCCCCACCCACTCTCCACTCTCCCCCACCCACTCTCCACTCTCCCCACCCACTCTCCCCACCCACTCTCCACTCTCCCCCACCCACTCTCCACTCTCCCCCACCCACTCTCCATTCCCCCCACCCACTCTCCCTACCCACTCTCCACTCTCCCCCCACCCACTCTCCACTCTCCCCCACCCACTCCCCACTCTCCCCCACCCACTCTCCACTCTCCCCCACCCACTCTCCATTCCCCCCACCCACTCTCCCTACCCACTCTCCACTCTCCCCCCACCCACTCTCCCCCCACCCACTCTCCACTCTCCCCCACCCACTCTCCACTCTCCCCACCCACTCTCCCCACCCACTCTCCACTCTCCCCCACCCACTCTCCACTCCCCCCACCCACTCTCCCCCACCCACTCTCCCCTCCACTCTCCACTCCACTCCCCCTTCCACTCTCCCCCCCACTCTCCCCCCCACTCTCCACACCCACTCTCCCCCACCCGCTCTCCACTCTCCCCTCTACTCTCCCCTCCACTCTCCCCTCTACTCTCCAGAGGACATCCCTGTCGCACCCAAAGGTGTACAGGGAGTGGCTCCGACTTTCGGCCACGTAGTTTTACCCGGGCCTTAATGATCGTGAGCAGCGAGTCAGGGACTCCGAAAGCACGAAGAACAACCCAGAGCCCAGGCCTACTGATGGTATCATAGGCCTTGATCACGTCAATAAAGCAGAGATGTAGGTCTTGTTGGAATTCCCTACACCTCTGCTGTAGCAGACGGACAGAAAATATGGCATCTGTGCAGGACCGCCCTGGCCTGAAATCGCATTGGGGCTCCGCAAGCCTCTCCTCAGCGTGCCTGGCAAGGCGATGTTGAATAATCCTTGCCAGGACCTTTCCCGGCACACTGAGGAGTGAGATGCCCCTGTAGTTGTTACAGTCTGTGCGGTCCCCCTTCTTAAAGAGGGGGACCACCATGGCATCCTCACAATCCTGCGGAACCCGTCCAGTAGTCCAGACTTATTATGATGTCATGTAGGGCAGTCTGTGCACAAACGCCACCCTCCCTCAGCATTTCGCTTGGGAGATCATCTCTACCCGGTGCTTTTCCTGGTCTCAAACTCTGGATGGCCTTCAGTACTTCCTCAACAGATGGCACCTCAGCCAGCCACTCACAGGGGGTGACTATTTCTTCCAATATTTGAGGCAGAGTCATCTCCACTTTGCCCATGATGTTTTCCAGGCTGAGGGATTTCCCCTCCCCCAAGACCTCACAGACATGCACAGCAAATCTGCAAACCTGTTCCTCGGGGTCGGAGATTGGATCACCGTTTTTTCCTCTAATGATGGTGATAGGTGTGGCGCTGCAGGTTACTTTTTTGATGGAGTTTAATAGGGATTTGTGATCGCGGGCCACTGAGGCAGACTCCATCTCCTCAGCAACCAGTGACCACCACCCATCCTTGCAGCGCCTCACGGCTCTCCAAACCTCCGAGCGAAGGCTCCTCATTCTCTGACGTGGGATTCTGTAGATGGTGAGAGTGGGCCTGTCGCTTTTCTCAGACAGCCTGAACACATCCTCTGTCAGCCAGGATCTCTGGGGAGGTTTGGACCGTGTACCCAAAGCAGCCATTGCAACTGCATGAGCCACAGTTCTAAACCTCGCCCATTTCCCCTCGGCATCAGGAGGAGTGGGGGACGATGCCAACCCCAGCCGCAAGCGATGATTCAATAATCGCTTGCAACTTTCATCAGCTCGCTGAGACCAGGCCACTGTGAGTTTGAATGAGGTCCTGGGTGTACACCCACCACCGGAGTGGAAGAATGGCAGGCGCATCTTACAGATAACAAGTCGATGGTCAGTGGGCAGATCAGCTCCACGGTAGGTCCTGGTGTCAAGGACATCAGCCTGCATCTGCTGTTCCGTCACTATGTAGTCCAGCAGATGTTCCTGCTTGGACCCGGCGTGCATCCATGATGTTGTGTGGATTCGCCGATGCCGGAACAGCGTGTTGGTAATTACAAGCCCATGGGCTGCACAAAGGTCCAACAGCCTCCTACCGTTGGTATTGAGCTGATCTGGCCCATGCCTTCCAATCACTCCAGACCAGGTGCCAGCATCATGACCAACTCGGTCATTAAAGTCACCGAACAGGATGATTCTATCCCGAGGGGCCACTTTAGTTAGCGCCTGTGACAGGAGGTCATAGACTGCTTCTCACTCATCGGCCTTGCCTACATCCCACCACTGATGTTCATTTTCGGTGAGGGCAAAAGTAACCACAACCACCACTCCTCGCCTCCGGTTGATGGGAAGGCGAGCCCAAGTAGCCTGGAGCTTACAGCTTCCCACACTTCACCGCCACACTCCCACGCCCCCTTCATTCTATTGTTCAGAAGAAGAGCCACACCCAGTTGTTTGGCAGTCTCCTGCCCCGAGTAGAGGACTGTCCACCCCTCATGGTGGCAGGAGCCAGAGCCGGTCCACCGGACCTCCTGAATACAGCAGAGATCCAGGCGGTACCGTTCCAGCTCCCGACAGAGGAATGGCAGCCTCTCCTCCGCAGTGAGCGTTCGAACATTCCACGTGGCCATCCGTAGTGGCTTTCTGTTGTATCTGGAGGAGCCCCGAGGGTAAAGATTCAATCTCCTGGCTCCGCCAAATGGAGCTTCGGCCAGGAGACGTCATAGACGCCTGTCCCCTCGGGGCCTCCGACACAAGCTTAGTTGAATATTTTTCACGTGGTTTTGTAGTAATTAATTGAAAGTGGAGCGGTTACCAGCCCCTTGCACCCATCCAGAGCCCCCATTTGCCCGCTGTGGTGGCTATAAACACCATGAGGGTAATGGCCAATCTAAATAGGCCTTCCCCCCCCCCCATGGCACTGCTCACCACAGCGTTACCGTCCGGCACCAACAAACACGGACACACAACAACAACAACCGCCATTCGCCACTAAGTGGCGGTGACGTCACCACGACGCTTGTGCCAGGCCATGTGCTCCTTCAGGCCACGTGAAGTGTCGAACGCCCGCTGGCAGGAGGTCACGGGGCAGACCCAGCAGGTGCCACGGGTCGACTGACCGAGATGACCGAGATGACTGGCTGATGCACCACCTGTGCCCCCTACTGTGCCAACTTGCTGTGCTTTAGCCACCCGGCGCTCCGCTCGTTGTTGTGAGCGTCGCTCCTCCGCCCTCCGTTGTTGTTGGAGGGCGACTGCTTCCAACTGCCCAGTAGCGTCCTTCACGAGCCTCCTCCACACGCAGACACAGACACGCAGACACAGACACGCACACACACACACATACGCGCACACACACATACGCGCACACACACACACACAGACACACACACATACGCACACACACATACACACACATACGCGCACACACACATACGCGCACACACACACACAGACACACACACATACGCACACACACATACGCACACACACACATACGCACACACACATACACACACATACGCGCACACACACATACGCACACACACACATACGCACACACACATACACACACATACGCGCACACACACATATGCACACACACATACGCACACACACATACGCACACACACACATACACACACATACGCACACACACACACACATACGCGCACACACACAGACACACACACATACGCACACACACATACGCACACACACACATACGCACACACACATACACACACATACGCACACACACATACGCACACACACACATACGCACACACACATACACACACATACGCGCACACACACACACACATACGCACACACACATACGCACACACACACAGACACACACACATACACACACATACGCGCACACAACGGCCTCTACTCTTTGGACAACCACATCGCGGGTTCCGTAACGGAGCAACCCACGAGAGAGCGGAGCGGAGTGGTCTCATCACACCTGACACACGAACACCACCACCACCACAACCAACCACCAACCACCACCACAACCAACCACCACCAGCAACACCGCCAACAATGCCACCAACACCGCCAACCACAACCACCACTGCCAAACGCCACAACTACAACTTCCACCAACCACCACCAACCACCACCATCAACGACCCCCACCACCGTTTCCAATCACCAATCACCACCCACCACCAACTATCAATCACCACCACCACGACAAACCAACACCACCCACCACCACCAACCACCACCACCCACCACCGTAGCTCCCAGGTGAGTCTGGGTGTGTCACAGTGACTCCCAGGTGAGTCTGCGTGTGTTACAGTGACTCCCAGGTGAGTCTGGGTGTGTTACAGTGACTCCCAGGTGAGTCTGGGTGTGTTACAGTGACTCCCAGGTGAGTCTGGGTGTGTTACAGTGACACCCAAGTGAGTGTGGGTGTGTTACAGTGACTCTCAGGTGAGTCTGGGTGTGTCACAGTGACTCCCAGGTGAGTCTGGGTGTGTTACAGTGACTCCCAGGTGAGTCTGGGTGTGTTACAGTGACTCCCAGGTGAGTCTGGGTGTGTTACAGTGACTCCCAGGTGAGTCTGGGTGTGTTACAGTGACTGCCAGGTGAGTCTGGGTGTGTTACAGTGACTCCCCGGTGAGTCTGGGTGTGTTACAGTGACTCCCAGGTGAGTCTGGGTGTGTTACAGTGACTCCCAGGTGAGTCTGGGTGTGTTACAGTGACACCCAAGTGAGTGTGGGTGTGTTACAGTGACTCCCAGGTGAGTCTGGGTGTGTTACAGTGACTCCCAGGTGAGTCTGGGTGTGTTACAGTGACACCCAAGTGAGTGTGGGTGTGTTACAGTGACTCTCAGGTGAGTCTGGGTGTGTCACAGTGACTCCCAGGTGAGTCTGGGTGTGTTACAGTGACTCCCAGGTGAGTCTGGGTGTGTTACAGTGACTCCCAGGTGAGTCTGGGTGTGTTACAGTGACTCCCAGGTGAGTCTGGGTGTGTTACAGTGACTGCCAGGTGAGTCTGGGTGTGTTACAGTGACTCCCCGGTGAGTCTGGGTGTGTTACAGTGACTCCCAGGTGAGTCTGGGTGTGTTACAGTGACTCCCAGGTGAGTATGGGTGTGTTACAGTGACTGCCAGGTGAGTCTGGGTGTGTTACAGTGACTCCCAGGTGAGTCTGGGTGTGTTACAGTGACTCCCAGGTGAGTCTGCGTGTGTTACAGTGACTCCCAGGTGAGTCTGCGTGTGTTACAGTGACTCCCAGGTGAGTCTGCGTGTGTTACAGTGACTCCCAGGTGAGTCTGGGTGTGTTACAGTGACTCCCAGGTGAGTCTGCGTGTGTTACAGTGACTGCCAGGTGAGTCTGGGTGTGTTACAGTGACTCCCAGGTGAGTCTGGGTGTGTTACAGTGACTCCCAGGTGAGTCTGCGTGTGTTACAGTGACTCCCAGGTGAGTCTGGGTGTGTTACAGTGACTCCCAGGTGAGTCTGGGTGTGTTACAGTGACACCCAAGTGAGTGTGGGTGTGTTACAGTGACTCTCAGGTGAGTCTGGGTGTGTCACAGTGACTCCCAGGTGAGTCTGGGTGTGTTACAGTGACTCCCAGGTGAGTCTGGGTGTGTTACAGTGACTCCCAGGTGAGTCTGGGTGTGTTACAGTGACTCCCAGGTGAGTCTGGGTGTGTTACAGTGACTGCCAGGTGAGTCTGGGTGTGTTACAGTGACTCCCCGGTGAGTCTGGGTGTGTTACAGTGACTCCCAGGTGAGTCTGGGTGTGTTACAGTGACTCCCAGGTGAGTATGGGTGTGTTACAGTGACTGCCAGGTGAGTCTGGGTGTGTTACAGTGACTCCCAGGTGAGTCTGTGTGTGTTACAGTGACTCCCAGGTGAGTCTGGGTGTGTTACAGTGACTGCCAGGTGAGTCTGGGTGTGTTACAGTGACTCCCCGGTGAGTCTGGGTGTGTTACAGTGACTCCCAGGTGAGTCTGGGTGTGTTACAGTGACACCCAGGTGAGTCTGGGTGTGTTACAGTGACTCCCAGGTGAGTCTGGGTGTGTTACAGTGACTGCCAGGTGAGTCTGGGTGTGTTACAGTGACTCCCCGGTGAGTCTGGGTGTGTTACAGTGACTCCCAGGTGAGTCTGGGTGTGTTACAGTGACACCCAGGTGAGTCTGGGTGTGTTACAGTGACTCCCAGGTGAGTCTGGGTGTGTTACAGTGACTTCCAGGTGAGTCTGGGTGTGTTACAGTGACTCCCAGGTGAGTATGGGTGTGTTACAGTGACACCCAGGTGAGTCTGGGTGTGTTACAGTGACTCCCAGGTGAGTCTGGGTGTGTTACAGTGACACCCAGGTGAGTCTGGGTGTGTTACAGTGACACCCAGGTGAGTCTGGGTGTGTTACAGTGACTGCCAGGTGAGTCTGGGTGTGTTACAGTGACTGCCAGGTGAGTCTGGGTGTGTTACAGTGACTGCCAGGTGAGTCTGGGTGTGTTACAGTGACACCCAGGTGAGTCTGGGTGTGTTACAGTGACACCCAAGTGAGTGTGGGTGTGTTACAGTGACTCCCAGGTTAGTCTGGGTGTGTTACAGTGACTCCCAGGTGAGTCTGGGTGTGTTACAGTGACTCCCAGGTGAGTCTGGGTGTATTACAGTGACTCCCAGGTGAGTCTGCGTGTGTCACAGTGACTCCCAGGTGAGTCTGGGTGTGTTACAGTGACTCCCAGGTGAGTCTGGGTGTGTTACAGTGACACCCAAGTGAGTGTGGGTGTGTTACAGTGACTCCCAGGTGAGTCTGGGTGTGTTACAGTGACACACAGGTGAGTCTGGTTGTGTTACAGTGACTCCCAGGTGAGTCTGGGTGTGTTACAGTGACTCCCAGGTGAGTCTGCGTGTGTTACAGTGACTCCCAGGTGAGTCTGCGTGTGTTACAGTGACTCCCAGGTGAGTCTGGGTGTGTTACAGTGACTCCCAGGTGAGTCTGCGTGTGTTACAGTGACTGCCAGGTGAGTCTGGGTGTGTTACAGTGACTCCCAGGTGAGTCTGGGTGTGTTACAGTGACTCCCAAGTGAGTCTGCGTGTGTTACAGTGACTCCCAGGTGAGTCTGCGTGTGTTACAGTGACTCCCAGGTGAGTCTGGGTGTGTTACAGTGACTCCCAGGTGAGTCTGCGTGTGTTACAGTGACTGCCAGGTGAGTCTGGGTGTGTTACAGTGACTCCCAGGTGAGTCTGGGTGTGTTACAGTGACTCCCAGGTGAGTCTGGGTGTGTTACAGTGACTCCCAGGTGAGTCTGCGTGTGTTACAGTGACTGCCAGGTGAGTCTGGGTGTGTTACAGTGACTCCCAGGTGAGTCTGCGTGTGTTACAGTGACTGCCAGGTGAGTCTGCGTGTGTTACAGTGACTCCCAGGTGAGTCTGGGTGTGTTACAGTGACTCCCAGGTGAGTCTGCGTGTGTTACAGTGACTGCCAGGTGAGTCTGGGTGTGTTACAGTGACTCCCAGGTGAGTCTGGGTGTGTTACAGTGACTCCCAGGTGAGTCTGCGTGTGTTACAGTGACTGCCAGGTGAGTCTGGGTGTGTTACAGTGACTCCCAAGTGAGTGTGGGTGTGTTACAGTGACTCCCAGGTGAGTCTGGGTGTGTTACAGTGACTGCCAGGTGAGTCTGGGTGTGTTACAGTGACTGCCAGGTGAGTCTGGGTGTGTTACAGTGACTCCCAGGTGAGTCTGGGTGTGTTACAGTGACTCCCAGGTGAGTCTGGGTGTGTTACAGTGACTCCCAGGTGAGTCTGGGTGTGTTACAGTGACTCCCAGGTGAGTCTGGGTGTGTTACAGTGACTCCCAGGTGAGTCTGGGTGTGTTACAGTGACTCCCAGGTGAGTCTGGGTGTGTTACAGTGACTCCCAGGTGAGTCTGGGTGTGTTACAGTGACTCCCAGGTGAGTCTGGGTGTGTTACAGTGACTCCCAGGTGAGTCTGGGTGTGTTACAGTGACTCCCAGGTGAGTCTGGGTGTGTTACAGTGACTCCCAGGTGAGTCTGGGTGTGTTACAGTGACTCACAGGTGAGTCTGGGTGTGTTACAGTGACACCCAGGTGAGTCTGGGTGTGTTACAGTGACTCCCAGGTGAGTCTGGGTGTGTTACAGTGACACCCAGGTGAGTCTGGGTGTGTTACAGTGACTCCCAGGTGAGTCTGGGTGTGTTACAGTGACTCCCAATTGAGTCTGGGTGTGTTACAGTGACTCCCAGGTGAGTCTGGGTGTGTTACAGTGACTCCCAGGTGAGTCTGGGTGTGTTACAGTGACTCCCAGGTGAGTCTGGGTGTGTTACAGTGACTCCCAGGTGAGTCTGGGTGTGTTACAGTGACTCCCAGGTGAGTCTGGGTGTGTTACAGTGACTGCCAGGTAAGTCTGGGTGTGTCACAGTGACTCCCAGGTGAGTCTGGGTGTGTCACAGTGACTCCCAGGTGAGTCTGGGTGTGTTACAGTGACTCCCAGGTGAGTCTGGGTGTGTTACAGTGACTGCCAGGTGAGTCTGGGTGTGTTACAGTGACTCCCAGGTGAGTCTGGGTGTGTCACAGTGACTCCCAGGTGAGTCTGGGTGTGTTACAGTGACTCCCAGGTGAGTCTGGGTGTGTTACAGTGACTGCCAGGTGAGTCTGGGTGTGTTACAGTGACTCCCAGGTGAGTCTGGGTGTGTTACAGTGACTGTCAGGTGAGTCTGGGTGTGTTACAGTGACTCCCAGGTGAGTCTGGGTGTGTTACAGTGACTCCCAGGTGAGTCTGGGTGTGTTACAGTGACACCCAGGTGAGTCTGGGTGTGTTACAGTGACTCCCAGGTGAGTCTGGGTGTGTTACAGTGACTCCCAGGTGAGTCTGGGTGTTAGTGGGTTCGATCCCGACCCTGACGATGCCTGCTGCTGCTGTATATTTGGAGTTTGCGTCTCTCTCATCATCACGGTGGCTGAGATGTTAACTACCTCGCCTGGTGCACAGGAGGTCGTGGGTTCAACCCAGACCCTGATGCCTGCTGCTGCTGTAGATTTGGGGTTTGCGTCTCTCGCTCTTCCTGTTATCGCGTGGATTTCTTTTTTGCCTGACATAACTTCCCGCGTGACAATAAGCCGATTGGTTAACCTGGTGAAATGTAAAGGTTAGTTTTAGTATGGGTCTCGGTGGGTCTCTACCAGCATGGGTCTCTATGAGAATGGGTCTATGGGTCTCTGTGGGACTCTATAGGACTCTGTAGGTCTCGAGCACTATGGCTTTCTATAAGACTCTGTGGGTCTCGATCACGATCGATCACTATGGGTTTCTATAGGACTCTGTAGGTCTCGATCACTATGGGTTTCTATAGGACTGTAGGTCTCGATTACTATGGGCTTCTATAGGACTCTGTAGGTCTCTATAGGACTCTGTAGGTCTCGAGCACTATAGGTTTCTATAGGACTCTGTAGGTCCCCCCACCCCATCACACAAGGGGAGCGTGGGCGTCAGAACGGGTCGTCTTTATTGTACCAAAAAACAGACAGACGCTCACGATGTTCGTTTTAAAATACGTAACTCATCATCTGCAACGAAATAAAAACGGAACGGCGGGCGGGGGGGAGGGGCTGGGAGGGGGAGGGGCTGGGGGGGGAGGGGCTGGGGGGGGAGGGGCTGGGGGGGAGGGGCTGGGGGCGGGGTTACGTGGAGAACAACCAAAATGGATTTCCGAGAGGAGAGAGATTGAGAGCCACCACCACCACCGATGAGTTTAAACCTCCTACACAACTTCGCTGGGGAGTAGTGGGGAGTAGTGGGGAGTAGTGGGGGGGGGGGGGGACACTCACATTTAATAACAGCGAACCCCCCCCCCCTCACAACCCACACCCCCCCCCCGCTCACCCAGCCCCCCCCCCGCTCACCCAGCCCCCCCCCGGCTCACCCAGCCCACCCCACCCCACACAAAGAAAGCGAAGGCGGCCGACAAGACGCTGCGAGACACGAACTCTGCGACCCGGCGAGGAACCTACGGGGGGGGGGGGGTTAAAGGTGGCTACGCTAAACTAACTGCCCCCCCCCCCCTGCCCCAAACCCACCCGCCCCCCCCCCCTCCAGCGGCGATGATAGCGGTCGTAGTGGCAGCGGTGGTGGTGGTGACGGTGGTGGTGGTAGCGACGACGGTGGTGGTGGTGGCGACGGTGGTGGTGGTAGCGACGGTGGTGGTGGTGACGGTGGTGGTGGTGGCGACGGTGGTGGTGGTAGCGACGACGGTGGTGGTGGTGGCGACGGTGGTGGTGGTAGCGACGGTGGTGGTGGTAGCGACGGTGGTGGTGGTAGCGACGACGGTGGTGGTGGTAGCGGCGACGGTGGTGGTGGTAGCGACGACGGTGGTGGTGGTGGCGACGGTGGTGGTGGTGACGGTGGTGGTGGTGGCGACGGTGGTGGTGGTAGCGGCGACGGTGGTGGTGGTAGCGACGGTGGTGGTGGTAGCGACGGTGGTGGTGGTAGCGGTGGTGGTGGTAGTGACGGTGGTAGCGGTGGTGGTGGTAGTGACGGTGGTGGTGGTAGCGACGGTGGTGGTGGTGACGGTGGTGGTGGTAGTGACGGTGGTGGTGGTAGCGACGGTGGTGGTGGTAGCGACGGTGGTGGTGGTAGCGACGGTGGTGGTGGTAGCGGTGGTGGTGGCGGCGACGGTGGTGGTGGTAGCGGTGGTGGTGGTAGCGGTGGTGGTGGTAGCGACGGTGGTGGTGGTAGCGACGGTGGTAGTGGCGGCGACGGTGGTGGTGACGACGGTGGCACTGTCAGGCCGCCGCTCCCCCGAGCGACCACCCCACACTCTACCCGGGCGACGAGACGACGTCACCGCTGACGGTAAGGTGGGGGGGGTGAGGGGGGTGAGGGGGGTGGGGGGGGGTGAGGGGGGTGGGAGGGGTGAGGGGGGTGAGGGGGGTGGGGGGGGGTGGCGGGTCCCCCCCCATGGGCCAGAGCGGTAGGAGCGCCCAGAGGTTGCGAGACTTGTAGTAAGTTTTATCGTTCAGATTTATTTACAGGGCCAATACCGATGGGGGGAGGGGGGGGGGTGTGAACACAACGAAGCTTGCCGAGTTGATCGTGGGTGCCCCCCTGGGTGCCCCCCCCCCCTCCCCCCACTATCGCCCACCATCGACACCACCCACCATCGACACCACCCACCATCGACACCACCCACCATCGACAACACCATCACCACCAACATCACTACCATCACCACCAACATCACCACCACCACCGACACCACCACCGTAGGCCTTGGCACTCGTCGCTTTGGTGGTAGGTGGGCGAGTGGGGGGGGAAGGCAGCCTCCAGCCGACGCCGGAGGCTGCGTGTAACTTTTAAAATCGATTGAAAATTAATTTCATTGGAACTCCCCTGTTGTTGTTGTTGTTATCGTCGTCGCGTTTCCGTTTGCCGCCCGCATCTCCGATGCGCGTGCGGCGGTGCGCGAGGCGACGCTCTACGCACGCACGTGCGTGTGCCGCGGTTCCGGATCGATTTTTTGTGGGGGGGGGGCATCGAGGGGGTGTGGGAGGGGGGGCGCAATGGCGGTGGGGCCACATGCACACACAGACACACGCAAGCGCTAAGCTACGCGTACACTCAGCTGCTTTGTACACGTGCGCCGTGTCCGCATAGCGGCACACAACCGTTGGGAGGGGAGGACACGCGGGCGAGCGGGCGAGTGAGCGAGCGGGCACGTGGGCGGGTGGACGAGCGAGCGGGCACGTGGGCGGGTGGACGAGCGAGCGAGCGGGCACGTGGGCGGGTGGACGAGAGAGCGAGCGAGCGGGCAGAACCGGTGGAGGGGGGGGGGATGAGACTACTCCTGCGGCCTCCAGCGAGTGAGCGCCGGAGAAAACAACTCGGCGAGGGAACCTCAAAAATAAACGGTGCGTTTGGTGGGGGGTCGGGGAGTGGGCAGTTTCGGGAGGGGGGGGGCGCGGGGTGGTGGGAGGAGTTGCGGTGGGAGGGGGGGCTTCAGGAAAGCAAACATAATTACTTCAAAATGAAGCTACGACCAACGGGAAACCTCGTGTCTCTCTCTCTCGGCAAACGGAGCGAGGGAGCGGAATGGGCCTAAGAAAGGGGGGAGCCGGGGGCGAGCGAGTGACCAGGCCACTAGTCGGTCGATCCATCGACCGGATGAGCGAGCGAGCGAGCGGGAGAGCGAGTGACCGGGAGAGTGACCAGGTCACTGGTCGAGCGAGCGAGCGACCGGGCGAGCGAGTGACCAGGCCACTAGTCGGTCGATCCATCGACCGGATGAGTAACCGGACGAGCGAATAACCGGGCGAGCGAGCGACCGGGAGAGCGAGTGACTGGGCGAGCGAGTGAGTGACCAGGCCACTGGTTGAGCGAGCGAGCGAGCGGCCGATCGACCCTCCACTGTCGCCAGCCGCTCTCGCAGGGACATCGCCAAGCAGGGAGGGGGGGGGGGTGGTGGCGCCGAGGGAAACAATAACTTTATAACGATGAGAATGATCACCAAGGGAGGAGGAGGAAACACCCCGTGTGTCCCGCTTTGTTTCATTTGCCGAGAGGTGGGGGGGGAGGGGGGGGGGCCGTGGGCGAGGGGGGGGGGCGAGGGAGCGGGGCCGGAACAAACAGAAATCACGATGACGGAAAAAATGAATTTGTTTTTTGTGTGTTTTTTGTCGTTTATCTTGGGATAAAGTGAAAATTCAGAGGGGGACTTGCGGGGGGGCTCCCGTTTTAGTCATCCCCATCCTCTTCGCCCTGCAGCCACAAACACGAAGGGGGGGGGGGCAGCGATTAGTCACCACGACCACCGGCATGACCCCGACGACGATTATACCACAATGGTGACGATGATGTCGATCGGTGACGTCGTTGGCGTCGATGCCGATGATGGCGAAGGTGGTGAGTGGCGGTGAGTCGTGGTGGGAGTGGTGAGCGGTGGTGGCGAGCGGTGGAGGTGGTAGTGGAGGTGAGCGGTGGTGGCGAGCGGCGGTGGTGGTGAGCGGCGGTGGTAGTGGTGGCGAGCGGTGGTGGCGAGCGGTGGTGGCGAGCGGTGGTGGCGAGCGGTGGTGGCGAGCGGTGGTGGTAGTGGTGGCGAGCGGTGGTGGCGAGCGGTGGTGGCGAGCGGTGGTGGCGAGCGGTGGTGGCGAGCGGTGGTGGTAGTGGTGGCGAGCGGTGGTGGCGAGCGGTGGTGGCGAGCGGTGGTGGTAGTGGTGGTGAGCGGTGGTGGTAGTGGTGGTGAGCGGTGGTGGTAGTGGTGGTGAGCGGTGGTGGTAGTGGTGGCGAGCGGTGGTGGCGAGCGGTGGTGGCGAGCGGTGGTGGTAGTGGTGGTGAGCGGTGGTGGTAGTGGTGGTGAGCGGTGGTGGTAGTGGTGGTGGCGAGCGGTGGTGGCGAGCGGTGGTGGCGAGCGGTGGTGGCGAGCGGTGGTGGTGAGCGGTGGTGGTAGTGGTGGCGAGCGGTGGTGGCGAGCGGTGGTGGCGAGCGGTGGTGGCGAGCGGTGGTGGTAGTGGTGGCGAGCGGTGGTGGCGAGCGGTGGTGGCGAGCGGTGGTGGCGAGCGGTGGTGGTGAGCGGTGGTGGTAGTGGTGGCGAGCGGTGGTGGCGAGCGGTGGTGGTGAGCGGTGGTGGTAGTGGTGGCGAGCGGTGGTGGTAGTGGTGGTGAGCGGTGGTGGTAGTGGTGGTGAGCGGTGGTGGCGAGCGGTGGTGGTAGTGGTGGTGAGCGGTGGTGGTGAGCGGTGGTGGTGAGCGGTGGTGGTAGTGGTGGTGAGCGGTGGTGGTGAGCGGTGGTGGTAGTGGAGGTGAGCGGTGGTGGTAGTGGTGGTGGTAGTGGTGGTGAGCGGTGGTGGTAGTGGTGGTGGTAGTGGTGGTGAGCGGTGGTGGTAGTGGTGGTGAGCGGTGGTGGTGAGCGGTGGTGGTGAGCGGTGGTGGTAGTGGTGGTGAGCGGTGGTGGTAGTGGTGGTGAGCGGTGGTGGTAGTGGTGGTGAGCGGTGGTGGTGAGCGGTGGTGGTAGTGGTGGTGGTAGTGGTGGTGAGCGGTGGTGGTGAGCGGTGGTGGTGAGCGGTGGTGGTAGTGGTGGTGGTAGTGGAGGTGAGCGGTGGTGGTAGTGGAGGTGAGCGGTGGTGGTAGTGGTGGTGAGCGGTGGTGGTAGTGGTGGTGAGCGGTGGTGGTAGTGGTGGTGAGCGGTGGTGGTAGTGGAGGTGAGCGGTGGTGGTAGTGGTGGTGAGCGGTGGTGGTAGTGGTGGCGAGCGGTGGTGGTAGTGGTGGTGAGCGGTGGTGGTAGTGGTGGTGAGCGGTGGTGGTAGTGGAGGTGAGCGGTGGTGGTAGTGGTGGTGAGCGGTGGTGGTAGTGGTGGTGAGCGGTGGTGGTGAGCGGTGGTGGTAGTGGTGGTGAGCGGTGGTGGTAGTGGTGGTGAGCGGTGGTGGTAGTGGAGGTGAGCGGTGGTGGTAGTGGTGGTGAGCGGTGGTGGTAGTGGTGGTGAGCGGTGGTGGTAGTGGTGGTGAGCGGTGGTGGTAGTGGAGGTGAGCGGTGGTGGTAGTGGTGGTGAGCGGTGGTGGTAGTGGTGGCGAGCGGTGGTGGTAGTGGTGGTGAGCGGTGGTGGTAGTGGTGGTGAGCGGTGGTGGTAGTGGAGGTGAGCGGTGGTGGTAGTGGTGGTGAGCGGTGGTGGTAGTGGTGGTGAGCGGTGGTGGTGAGCGGTGGTGGTAGTGGTGGTGAGCGGTGGTGGTAGTGGAGGTGAGCGGTGGTGGTAGTGGAGGTGAGCGGTGGTGGTAGTGGAGGTGAGCGGTGGTGGTAGTGGAGGTGAGCGGTGGTGGTAGTGGAGGTGAGCGGTGGTGGTAGTGGTGGTGAGCGGTGGTGGTAGTGGAGGTGAGCGGTGGTGGTAGTGGAGGTGAGCGGTGGTGGTAGTGGTGGTGAGCGGTGGTGGTAGTGGTGGCGAGCGGTGGTGGTAGTGGTGGTGAGCGGTGGTGGTGAGCGGTGGTGGTAGTGGTGGTGAGCGGTGGAGGTGAGCGGTGGTGGTAGTGGTGGTGAGCGGTGGTGGTAGTGGTGGTGAGCGGTGGTGGTAGTGGTGGCGAGCGGTGGAGGTAGTGGTGGTGAGCGGTGGTGGTGAGCGGTGGTGGTGAGCGGTGGTGGTAGTGGTGGTGAGCGGTGGTGGTAGTGGTGGTGGTAGTGGTGGCGAGCGGTGGTGGTGAGCGGTGGTGGTAGTGGTGGTGAGCGGTGGTGGTAGTGGTGGTGGTAGTGGTGGCGAGCGGTGGTGGTGAGCGGTGGTGGTAGTGGTGGCGAGCGGTGGTGGTAGTGGTGGTGGTGAGCGGTGGTGGTGAGGGGTGGTGGTGAGGGGTGGTGGTGGTGGTGGTGAGCGGTGGTGGTGAGCGGTGGTGGTAGTGGTGGCGAGCGGTGGTGGTAGTGGTGGTGGTGAGCGGTGGTGGTGAGCGGTGGTGGTGGTGGTGGTGGTAGTGGTGGTGAGCGGTGGTGGTGGTGGTGGTGAGCGGTGGTGGTGAGCGGTGGTGGTGGTGGTGGTGAGCGGTGGTGGTGAGCGGTGGTGGTAGTGGTGGTGAGCGGTGGTGGTGAGCGGTGGTGGTGGTGGTGGTGAGCGGTGGTGGCGAGCGGTGGTGGTAGTGGTGGCGAGCGGTGGTGGTGAGCGGTGGTGGTGAGCGGTGGTGGTAGTGGTGGTGAGCGGTGGTGAGCGGTGGTGGTGAGCGGTGGTGGTAGTGGTGGTGAGCGGTGGTGGTGAGCGGTGGTGGTAGTGGTGGTGAGCGGTGGTGGTGAGCGGTGGTGGCGAGCGGTGGTGGTAGTGGTGGCGAGCGGTGGTGGTGAGCGGTGGTGGTGAGCGGTGGTGGTAGTGGTGGTGAGCGGTGGTGAGCGGTGGTGGTGAGCGGTGGTGGTAGTGGTGGTGAGCGGTGGTGGTAGTGGTGGTGAGCGGTGGTGGCGAGCGGTGGTGGTAGTGGTGGTGAGCGGTGGTGGTAGTGGTGGCGAGCGGTGGTGGTAGTGGAGGTGAGCGGTGGTGGTAGTGGTGGCGAGCGGTGGTGGTAGTGGTGGTGAGCGGTGGTGGTAGTGGTGGTGAGCGGTGGTGGTAGTGGTGGTGGTAGTGGTGGCGAGCGGTGGTGGTAGTGGTGGTGAGCGGTGGTGGTAGTGGTGGTGAGCGGTGGTGGCGAGCGGTGGTGGTAGTGGAGGTGAGCGGTGGTGGTAGTGGTGGTGAGCGGTGGTGGTGAGCGGTGGTGAGCGGTGGTGGTAGTGGAGGTGAGCGGTGGTGGTAGTGGTGGTGAGCGGTGGTGGTAGTGGAGGTGAGCGGTGGTGGTAGTGGTGGTGAGCGGTGGTGGCGAGCGGTGGTGGTAGTGGTGGTGAGCGGTGGTGGTAGTGGTGGTGAGCGGTGGTGGTAGTGGAGGTGAGCGGTGGTGGTAGTGGTGGTGAGCGGTGGTGGCGAGCGGTGGTGGTAGTGGTGGTGAGCGGTGGTGGTGAGCGGTGGTGAGCGGTGGTGGCGAGCGGTGGTGGTAGTGGTGGTGAGCGGTGGTGGCGAGCGGTGGTGGTAGTGGAGGTGAGCGGTGGTGAGCGGTGGTGGCGAGCGGTGGTGGTAGTGGTGGTGAGCGGTGGTGGTAGTGGAGGTGAGCGGTGGTGGTAGTGGTGGTGAGCGGTGGTGGTGAGCGGTGGTGGTAGTGGTGGTGAGCGGTGGTGAGCGGTGGTGGCGAGCGGTGGTGGTAGTGGTGGTGAGCGGTGGTGGTAGTGGAGGTGAGCGGTGGTGGTAGTGGAGGTGAGCGGTGGTGGTAGTGGTGGTGAGCGGTGGTGGTAGTGGAGGTGAGCGGTGGTGGTAGTGGTGGTGAGCGGTGGTGGTAGTGGAGGTGAGCGGTGGTGGTAGTGGTGGCGAGCGGTGGTGGTAGTGGTGGTGAGCGGTGGTGGTAGTGGTGGTGAGCGGTGGTGGTAGTGGTGGTGAGCGGTGGTGGTAGTGGAGGTGAGCGGTGGTGGTAGTGGTGGTGAGCGGTGGTGGCGAGCGGTGGTGGTAGTGGAGGTGAGCGGTGGTGGTAGTGGTGGTGAGCGGTGGTGGTAGTGGTGGTGAGCGGTGGTGGTAGTGGAGGTGAGCGGTGGTGGTAGTGGTGGCGAGCGGTGGTGGTAGTGGAGGTGAGCGGTGGTGGTAGTGGTGGCGAGCGGTGGTGGTAGTGGTGGTGAGCGGTGGTGGTAGTGGTGGTGAGCGGTGGTGGTAGTGGTGGTGAGCGGTGGTGGTAGTGGTGGTGAGCGGTGGTGAGCGGTGGTGGCGAGCGGTGGTGGTAGTGGTGGCGAGCGGTGGTGGTAGTGGAGGTGAGCGGTGGTGGTAGTGGTGGCGAGCGGTGGTGGTAGTGGTGGTGAGCGGTGGTGGTAGTGGAGGTGAGCGGTGGTGGTAGTGGTGGTGAGCGGTGGTGGTAGTGGAGGTGAGCGGTGGTGGTAGTGGTGGTGAGCGGTGGTGGTAGTGGTGGTGAGCGGTGGTGGTAGTGGTGGTGAGCGGTGGTGGTAGTGGTGGTGAGCGGTGGTGGTAGTGGAGGTGAGCGGTGGTGGTAGTGGAGGTGAGCGGTGGTGGTAGTGGTGGTGAGCGGTGGTGGTAGTGGAGGTGAGCGGTGGTGGTAGTGGTGGTGAGCGGTGGTGGTAGTGGTGGTGAGCGGTGGTGGTAGTGGTGGCGAGCGGTGGTGGTAGTGGTGGTGAGCGGTGGTGGTAGTGGTGGTGAGCGGTGGTGGTAGTGGTGGTGAGCGGTGGTGGTAGTGGAGGTGAGCGGTGGTGGTAGTGGTGGTGAGCGGTGGTGGTAGTGGTGGTGAGCGGTGGTGGTGAGCGGTGGTGGTAGTGGTGGCGAGCGGTGGTGGTAGTGGTGGTGAGCGGTGGTGGTAGTGGTGGTGAGCGGTGGTGGTAGTGGAGGTGAGCGGTGGTGGTAGTGGAGGTGAGCGGTGGTGGTAGTGGTGGTGAGCGGTGGTGGTAGTGGAGGTGAGCGGTGGTGGTAGTGGTGGTGAGCGGTGGTGGTAGTGGAGGTGAGCGGTGGTGGTAGTGGAGGTGAGCGGTGGTGGTAGTGGAGGTGAGCGGTGGTGGTAGTGGAGGTGAGCGGTGGTGGTAGTGGAGGTGAGCGGTGGTGGTAGTGGTGGTGAGCGGTGGTGGTAGTGGAGGTGAGCGGTGGTGGTAGTGGAGGTGAGCGGTGGTGGTAGTGGTGGTGAGCGGTGGTGGTAGTGGAGGTGAGCGGTGGTGGTAGTGGTGGTGAGCGGTGGTGGTAGTGGAGGTGAGCGGTGGTGGTAGTGGTGGTGAGCGGTGGTGGTAGTGGTGGTGAGCGGTGGTGGTAGTGGTGGTGAGCGGTGGTGGTAGTGGTGGTGAGCGGTGGTGGTAGTGGAGGTGAGCGGTGGTGGTAGTGGAGGTGAGCGGTGGTGGTAGTGGTGGTGAGCGGTGGTGGTAGTGGAGGTGAGCGGTGGTGGTAGTGGTGGTGAGCGGTGGTGGTAGTGGTGGTGAGCGGTGGTGGTAGTGGTGGCGAGCGGTGGTGGTAGTGGTGGTGAGCGGTGGTGGTAGTGGTGGTGAGCGGTGGTGGTAGTGGTGGTGAGCGGTGGTGGTAGTGGAGGTGAGCGGTGGTGGTAGTGGTGGTGAGCGGTGGTGGTAGTGGTGGTGAGCGGTGGTGGTGAGCGGTGGTGGTAGTGGTGGCGAGCGGTGGTGGTGAGCGGTGGTGGTAGTGGTGGTGGTAGTGGTGGCGAGCGGTGGTGGCGAGCGGTGGTGGTAGTGGAGGTGAGCGGTGGTGGTGAGCGGTGGTGGTGAGCGGTGGTGGTGAGCGGTGGTGGTAGTGGTGGTGAGCGGTGGTGGTAGTGGTGGCGAGCGGTGGTGGCGAGCGGTGGTGGTAGTGGTGGCGAGCGGTGGTGGTGAGCGGTGGTGGTGAGCGGTGGTGGTGAGCGGTGGTGGTAGTGGAGGTGAGCGGTGGAGGTGAGCGGTGGTGGTGAGCGGTGGTGGTGAGCGGTGGTGGCGAGCGGTGGTGGTAGTGGAGGTGAGCGGTGGTGGTGAGCGGTGGTGGTGAGCGGTGGTGGTGAGCGGTGGTGGTAGTGGTGGCGAGCGGTGGTGGTAGTGGTGGCGAGCGGTGGTGGCGAGCGGTGGTGGTAGTGGTGGCGAGCGGTGGTGGTAGTGGTGGCGAGCGGTGGTGGTAGTGGTGGTGAGCGGTGGTGGTAGTGGTGGCGAGCGGTGGTGGTAGTGGTGGCGAGCGGTGGTGGTAGTGGTGGCGAGCGGTGGTGGTAGTGGTGGCGAGCGGTGGTGGTAGTGGTGGCGAGCGGTGGTGGTAGTGGTGGCGAGCGGTGGTGGTAGTGGTGGTGAGCGGTGGTGGTAGTGGTGGCGAGCGGTGGTGGCGAGCGGTGGTGGTAGTGGTGGCGAGCGGTGGTGGTAGTGGTGGTGAGCGGTGGTGGTAGTGGTGGTGAGCGGTGGTGGTAGTGGTGGTGAGCGGTGGTGGTAGTGGTGGCGAGCGGTGGTGGCGAGCGGTGGTGGTAGTGGTGGCGAGCGGTGGTGGTAGTGGTGGCGAGCGGTGGTGGCGAGCGGTGGTGGTAGTGGTGGCGAGCGGTGGTGGTAGTGGTGGCGAGCGGTGGTGGTGAGCGGTGGTGGTAGTGGTGGCGAGCGGTGGTGGTAGTGGTGGCGAGCGGTGGTGGCGAGCGGTGGTGGTAGTGGTGGCGAGCGGTGGTGGCGAGCGGTGGTGGTAGTGGTGGTGAGCGGTGGTGGTAGTGGTGGCGAGCGGTGGTGGCGAGCGGTGGTGGTAGTGGTGGCGAGCGGTGGTGGTAGTGGTGGCGAGCGGTGGTGGCGAGCGGTGGTGGTAGTGGTGGTGAGCGGTGGTGGTAGTGGTGGCGAGCGGTGGTGGTAGTGGTGGCGAGCGGTGGTGGTAGTGGTGGTGAGCGGTGGTGGTAGTGGTGGCGAGCGGTGGTGGCGAGCGGTGGTGGTAGTGGTGGCGAGCGGTGGTGGTAGTGGTGGCGAGCGGTGGTGGCGAGCGGTGGTGGTAGTGGTGGTGAGCGGTGGTGGTAGTGGTGGTGAGCGGTGGTGGTAGTGGTGGCGAGCGGTGGTGGCGAGCGGTGGTGGTAGTGGTGGCGAGCGGTGGTGGTAGTGGTGGCGAGCGGTGGTGGCGAGCGGTGGTGGTAGTGGTGGTGAGCGGTGGTGGTAGTGGTGGCGAGCGGTGGTGGCGAGCGGTGGTGGTAGTGGTGGTGAGCGGTGGTGGTAGTGGTGGTGAGCGGTGGTGGTAGTGGTGGTGAGCGGTGGTGGTAGTGGTGGTGAGCGGTGGTGGCGAGCGGTGGTGGTAGTGGTGGCGAGCGGTGGTGGTAGTGGTGGCGAGCGGTGGTGGTGAGCGGTGGTGGTAGTGGTGGTGAGCGGTGGTGGTAGTGGTGGCGAGCGGTGGTGGTGAGCGGTGGTGGTAGTGGTGGCGAGCGGTGGTGGTAGTGGTGGTGAGCGGTGGTGGTAGTGGAGGTGAGCGGTGGTGGTAGTGGTGGTGAGCGGTGGTGGTGAGCGGTGGTGGTAGTGGTGGTGAGCGGTGGTGGTAGTGGTGGTGAGCGGTGGTGGTGAGCGGTGGTGGTAGTGGAGGTGAGCGGTGGTGGTAGTGGTGGCGAGCGGTGGTGGTGAGCGGTGGTGGTAGTGGAGGTGAGCGGTGGTGGTAGTGGTGGTGAGCGGTGGTGGTGAGCGGTGGTGGTAGTGGAGGTGAGCGGTGGTGGTAGTGGTGGCGAGCGGTGGTGGTGAGCGGTGGTGGTAGTGGAGGTGAGCGGTGGTGGTAGTGGTGGTGAGCGGTGGTGGTGAGCGGTGGTGGTAGTGGAGGTGAGCGGTGGTGGCGAGCGGTGGTGGTAGTGGTGGTGAGCGGTGGTGGTGAGCGGTGGTGGTAGTGGAGGTGAGCGGTGGTGGTAGTGGAGGTGAGCGGTGGTGGTAGTGGTGGTGAGCGGTGGTGGTGAGCGGTGGTGGTAGTGGTGGTGAGCGGTGGTGGTAGTGGTGGTGAGCGGTGGTGGCGAGCGGTGGTGGTAGTGGTGGTGAGCGGTGGTGGTAGTGGTGGTGAGCGGTGGTGGTGAGCGGTGGTGGTAGTGGAGGTGAGCGGTGGTGGCGAGCGGTGGTGGTAGTGGTGGTGAGCGGTGGTGGTAGTGGAGGTGAGCGGTGGTGGTGAGCGGTGGTGGTAGTGGTGGTGAGCGGTGGTGGTAGTGGTGGTGAGCGGTGGTGGCGAGCGGTGGTGGTAGTGGTGGTGAGCGGTGGTGGTAGTGGTGGTGAGCGGTGGTGGCGAGCGGTGGTGGTAGTGGAGGTGAGCGGTGGTGGTAGTGGTGGTGAGCGGTGGTGGCGAGCGGTGGTGGTAGTGGTGGTGAGCGGTGGTGGTAGTGGTGGTGAGCGGTGGTGGTGAGCGGTGGTGGTAGTGGAGGTGAGCGGTGGTGGTAGTGGTGGCGAGCGGTGGTGGTAGTGGTGGTGAGCGGTGGTGGTGAGCGGTGGTGGTAGTGGAGGTGAGCGGTGGTGGTAGTGGAGGTGAGCGGTGGTGGTAGTGGTGGTGAGCGGTGGTGGTGAGCGGTGGTGGTAGTGGAGGTGAGCGGTGGTGGTAGTGGAGGTGAGCGGTGGTGGTAGTGGTGGTGAGCGGTGGTGGTAGTGGTGGTGAGCGGTGGTGGTAGTGGTGGTGAGCGGTGGTGGTGAGCGGTGGTGGTAGTGGAGGTGAGCGGTGGTGGTAGTGGAGGTGAGCGGTGGTGGTAGTGGTGGTGAGCGGTGGTGGTAGTGGTGGTGAGCGGTGGTGGTAGTGGTGGCGAGCGGTGGTGGTAGTGGTGGTGAGCGGTGGTGGTGAGCGGTGGTGGTAGTGGTGGTGAGCGGTGGTGGTAGTGGTGGCGAGCGGTGGTGGTAGTGGTGGCGAGCGGTGGTGGTGAGCGGTGGTGGTAGTGGTGGTGAGCGGTGGTGGTAGTGGTGGCGAGCGGTGGTGGTAGTGGTGGCGAGCGGTGGTGGTAGTGGTGGCGAGCGGTGGTGGTAGTGGAGGTGGTAAGTGAGCAGTAGTGGTGGACACGGTAGTGGCGGCGGTGAGCTCACCTCTCCCTCCTCCTCCTCTTCCTCATCCTCCCCCTCGTCGTCCTCCTCGTCAATGTCCTCCAGGCCGTCTCCGTCGCCATCCTCGTCGTCTTCGTCATCTTCGTCGCCCTCCTCGCCCTCCATGTCGGGGGCCTGCAGAGGCAGGCGCATTGGTGCGGGCACAACAACCGCCACAACAACCGCCACAACAACCGCCACAACAACCGCCACACACACCAACCGCCACACACACACCAACCGCCACAAACACACCAACCGCCACAAACACACCAACCGCCACAAACACACCAACCACAACAACACTGCCACAGCCACAACCACAACCACAACCGCCGTGTGTGTATGTCCCAGCCCGTGTATGTATGCGCCAGCCCGTGTGTGTATGTCCCAGCCCTGTGTGTATGCCCCAGCCCTGTGTGTATGCCCCAGCCCGCGTATGTATGCGCCAGCCCCTGTGTGTATGCCCCAGCCCTGTGTGTGTACGTCCCAGCCCGTGTGTGTATGTCCCAGCCCTGTGTGTATGCCCCAGCCCTGTGTGTATGCCCCAGCCCGTGTGTGTATGCCCCAGCCCGCGTATGTATGCCCCAGCCCGCGTGTGCATGCCCCAGCCCGTGTGTGTATGCCCCAGCCCTGTGTGTATGCCCCAGCCCTGTGTGTATGCCCCAGCCCGTGTGTGTATGCCCCAGCCCGCGTATGTATGCCCCAGCCCGCGTGTGCATGCCCCAGCCCGTGTGTGTATGCCCCAGCCCTGTGTGCATGCCCCAGCCCGTGTGTGTATGCCCCAGCCCTGTGTGTATGCCCCAGCCCGTGTGTGTATGTCCCAGCCCGTGTGTGTATGCCCCAGCCCGCGTATGTATGCCCCAGCCCGTGTGTGTATGCCCCAGCCCGCGTGTGTATGCCCCAGCCCGCGTGTGTATGCCCCAGCCCGTGCGTGTGTATGCCCCAGCCCGTGCGTGTGTATACCCCAGCCCGTGCGTGCGTGCCCCAGCCCGTGCGTGTGTGCGTGCGTGCCAGTGCCGGCCGCACCAGGTAGAACTGTAGCGGGTTGGGCCAGATGTCGTCCTTGATGACCTCCCCGAGCTCGTCGGCGCCAGCGTCCGAGTGGTCGGTGAACCAGGTGAAGAAGCTCTCCGGCTCCTCGTGCTGCCGCTTGCGCCCGCCCTTGCCCTTGGCGCCGACGCCGCTGCGCTTCGTCAGGTCCTGTGGGCGAGCGAGCGACGGGTGGAGGCGAGAGATGGGGGAAGGGAGAGAGATGGGTCTCCACACGTTATCTCCGCGTAATTCTCGACGCGACGCTGTACCCGTGTGGGTTCTCTTTGCATATTCTTAGGTTTTTTTCAGTAGGTAAAAAAATTGCAATTAATAAAAGTGAAATAAAAATAAAATAAAAATCACGACGTTTCGGAGGCAACACAAGCTTCCGTCTTCAGGTGGAACCGTCACAGCACGATAGCTGTATCTGTAACTTACGTCTCTTCGTGTGACCTCTATGGGTGTCACGTGACCTCTATGGGTCTCACCGCGTGACCTCTATGGGTCTCACCGCGTGACCTCTATGGGTGTCACCGCGTGACCTCTATGGGTCTCACCGCGTGACCTCTATGGGTCTCACCGCGTGACCTCTATGGGTCTCACCGCGTGACCTCTATGGGTGTCACGTGACCTCTATGGGTCTCACCGCGTGACCTCTATGGGTGTCACCGCGTGACCTCTATGGGTGTCACCGCGTGACCTCTATGGGTCTCACCGCGTGACCTCTATGGGTCTCGCCGCGTGACCTCTATGGGTCTCGCCGCGTGACCTCTATGGGTCTCGCCGCGTGACCTCTATGGGTCTCGCCGCGTGACCTCTATGGGTCTCGCCGCGTGACCTCTATGGGTCTCGCCGCGTGACCTCTATGGGTCTCGCCGCGTGACCTCTATGGGTCTCGCCGCGTGACCTCTATGGGTCTCGCCGCGTGACCTCTATGGGTCTCGCCGCGTGACCTCTATGGGTCTCGCCGCGTGACCTCTATGGGTCTCGCCGCGTGACCTCTATGGGTCTCGCCGCGTGACCTCTATGGGTCTCGCCGCGTGACCTCTATGGGTCTCGCCGCGTGACCTCTATGGGTCTCACCGCGTGACCTCTATGGGTCTCACCGCGTGACCTCTATGCGTGTCACCGCGTGACCTCTATGGGGGTCTCACCGCGTGACCTCTATGGGGGTCTCACCACGTGACCTCTATGCGTGTCACCGCGTGACCTCTGGGTCTCACCGCGTGACCTCTATGGGTCTCACCGCGTGACCTCTATGGGTCTCACCGCGTGACCTCTATGGGTCTCTCACCGCGTGACCTCTATGGGTCTCTCACCGCGTGACCTCTATGGGTCTCACCGCGTGACCTCTATGGGTCTCACCGCGTCACCTCTATGGGTCTCACCGCGTCACCTCTATGGGGGTCTCACCGCGTCACCTCTATGGGTCTCGCCGCGTGACCTCTATGGGTCTCACCGCGTGACCTCTATGGGTCTCGCCGCGTGACCTCTATGGGGGTCTCACCGCGTCACCTCTATGGGTCTCGCCGCGTGACCTCTATGGGTCTCGCCGCGTGACCTCTATGGGTCTCGCCGCGTGACCTCTATGGGTCTCGCCGCGTGACCTCTATGGGTCTCGCCGCGTGACCTCTATGGGTCTCGCCGCGTGACCTCTATGGGTCTCGCCGCGTGACCTCTATGGGTCTCACCGCGTGACCTCTATGGGTCTCGCCGCGTGACCTCTATGGGTCTCACCGCGTGACCTCTATGGGTCTCGCCGCGTGACCTCTATGGGTCTCACCGCGTGACCTCTATGCGTGTCACCGCGTGACCTCTATGGGGGTCTCACCGTGTCACCACGTGACCTCTATGGGTCTCACCACGTGACCTCTATGGGTCTCACCGCGTGACCTCTATGCGTGTCACCGCGTGACCTCTATGCGTGTCACCGCGTGACCTCTATGCGTGTCACCGCGTGACCTCTATGCATGTCACCGCGTGACCTCTATGGGTTTCACCACGTGACCTCTAGGGGTCACCTCTACTGGCGAAGCCAGTGGGGTGACACGTGCCCCCCCCAATGATCCGATCGAAATCCCTAATTTCGATCGGATCATTGGGGTTTATTAGTAATAAATCGGCATTTTGCGACCCCCGCTGCCACTGTGCAGCATATCATTACGTGCCAGGGACTCTATGAGATGATGGGACAATAATGCGAGTCCATAATAGGCAATAAGTAACGGCAAAGCGGTTATAAGAGACTCACAGAATTGTGCTCTTTTTCAGAAGCGACCCGGCCACCACGAATGGCAGCAGCTAGACAAAGCGGCTCATCAACAACGTCACGTCGTAACACACAGCAAGCAGCAGCCAAAAACTCTAAACACGCGACATCGACTCTAAACGTTGGAGGGGGGGAAACGGTGAACCCCGGAGACAGATCCACGCTACCACGGGGAGAGACGTGCAACATCTACATGTAAAGAAGTCGGGGGTCGGGATCGAACCCACAATCTCCTGTTTCCCAGGGCGAGGTAGTCAACATCTTGCTATAGTGGCATAACTAACTACACAGGCTACACACACACACAGGCAAGGATGCACACACACACACACACAGGCTACACACACACACAGGTCACACACACACACACAGGCTACACACACACACAGGTCACACACACACACACACGCGCACACACACACACACAGGCCACACACACGTGCAGGCCTTCACAGACTGTTGGGGCAAGTGTTGTTAGCGAGTACTTATGAAGGCCGGCACGGCACACGAGGGGGTGGGTGGCCAGCACCACACCCGGTCGCCTTTGTCTCCCGAGTGACGATGTTTACTACACACCGCAACCAGTTACTCACGAGGCTGAGTCGACCTAGGGGAGGCCCAAGACCGGTTTGGATAATCGTCACTGGTGTTGGCCGTGAGCAGGAATCGAACTCTGGGTGTCGGGTTCGTAGCGCAGCGTGGCGCTAATCGTTACACTACCGCTCCCCACACACACACAGGGTATATACACACACACACCACACACAGTCTACACACACACCACACACAGGCTACACACACATACACCACACACACACCACACACACACAGGCTACACACCTTGCCAGGCTTCCACTTGATTTCCGTGGACTTGGAGGAGGGGTCGCCCCGCTCGTTGAGGTGGAACTCCTTGGAGATTACTTTGTTCTCAAAGTAGGGGTTCTCTTCAAAGTGCTGCACACACCACCACCACCACCGCACACCACCACCACCACCACCACCACCGCACACACCACCACCACCACCACGCGTGAAACGTTAGGGCTGAGGTGGAGAGAGGGGGGAGGCATGTTAGTGTAGTGTGTATAGTGTGTGAATGGTATAGTGATTGCGTGTATAGTGAATGAATGTATCGTGTATAGTGAATGAATGTATCGTGTATAGTGATTGCGTGTATAGTGATTGAGTGTATAGTGTATAGTGAATGAATGTATCGTGTATAGTGATTGCGTGTATAGTGATTGAGTGTATAGTGTATAGTGAATGAATGTATCGTGTATAGTGAATGAGTGTATAGTGTGTGAATAGTATAGTGATTGCGTGTATAGTGATGGAGTGCATCATGTAAAGTGATTGAGTGTATAGTGTAGTGAGTGTATATTTCGATTTAAAGCTTTCGTGACTGCAGGGATTCATCTTCTTGGTTCTTTCGGTAAAGTCACGTAGAATGGGAAAAAATATATATATATTATAATATTATTTCCATTCTACGTGACTTTACTGAAAGATCCAAGAAGATATTGAGTGTATAGTTAATGTATAGTGATTGAGTGTATAGTGTGTACAGTGAATATATAGTGTATAGTGATTGCGTGTATTGTGAGTGTATAGTGTAGTGAATGTATAGTGAGTGTATAGCGTATAGTGAGTGTACAGTGAGCGTATAGTGTATAGTGAGTGTATAGTCAGTGAGTGTGTGTATAGTGAATGAGTGTATCGTGTATAGTGATTGAGTGTATTGTGAGTGTATAGTGTAGTGAGTGTATAGTCAGTGAGTGTGTGTATAGTGAATGAGTGTATCGTGTATAGTGAATGAGTGTATTGTGAGTGTATAGTGAATGAGTGTATTGTGAGTGTATCGTGTATAGTGAGTGAGTGTATTGTGAGTGTATAGTGTAGTGAGTGTATAGTCAGTGAGTGTGTATAGCGTGTAGCGAGTGTACAGTGAGTGTACAGTCAAGTGTACAGTTACGCGAGTGTAAAGTGAGTGTGTGCGACCGAGTGAGCGCCACGTACAAAATCTATTCTGTATCCGGACTTGATGTCCTCGAACTCCGTGACCTCGACCCGGATGAGGAAGTGCAGTGCCTCCTCATCCTCCTCGTCCAGCAGGGCTGAGACTGGGGGGGGGGGGGGGGGGTGACAGTCATTGTTACGGAGACATCCCAACGCTCGCTCACCGAGGGCGACGCTCGCTCACCGAGGGCGACGCTCGCTCACCGAGGGCGACGCTCGCTCACCGAGGGCGACGCTCGCTCACCGAGGGCGACGCTCGCTCACCGAGGGCGACGCTCGCTCACCGAGGGCGACGCTCGCTCACCGAGGGCGACGCTCGCTCACCGAGGGCGACGCTCGCTCACCGAGGGAGACGCTCGCTCACCGAGGGCGACGCTCGCTCACCAACGGCAACGCTCGTCCACAGCCGGCGACGCTCGCTCACCAAGGGCGACGCTCGCTCACCAAGGGCAACGCTCGCCCACCAAGGGCAACGCTCGCCCACCAAGGGCGACGCTCGCCCACCAAGGGCGACGCTCGCTCACCAAGGGCGACGCGCGCTCACCAAGGGCAACGCTCGCCCACCAAGGGCAACGCTCGCTCACCGCTGGCAACGCTCCCTCACCAAGGGCAACGCTCGCCCACAGCCGGCAACGCTCGCCAGAGGTCGCAACCGGGTACCCGATACCCGTACCCTACCCGATACCCGTACCCTACCCGATACCCGTACCCTACCCGATACCCGGCTACCCGGCCCGGTACGGGTAGCCGAATGCGACCCTGGTGCGGCCGGGTACGGGTAGGCCGTGAGTCACTGGTGAGTAACCGTTTGTCACTCATTTCGGGTAGGGTACGGGTAGCGTACGGGTACCCATACCCGGCCGGGTACGGGTACGGGTACCCGTTTGCGACCCTGGTGCGGCCGGGTACGGTTACGGGTAAGGAATCAAAACCCGTTTGCGACCTCTGACGCTCGCCCACCAACGGCAACGCTGGGTGATGCGAGCACACTCACTCTGCGGGTGGTTGACGAAGGTGGTGACCCAGAAGTTTGGGATCTTCCCGATGAGCTCGGAGCGCTTCTGGAAGAAGGGCTGGCGCAGCTGGTTGTACTTCTGCTCCACCTTGAGGATTTCCTCGCTCGCCTGCTCGTTCAGCCTGGGGTGGGGGTGGGGCGCGTAGGGAAAGACCGCGCGGACGCACGTCAGCCTCGCTCAATCCCCCATCTTACCTCACACGTTACTTAGTTCGGCGCTAAACCCGTGTGCGTGCGCTACCGCTGTGGGGAGTGGCGGTGCATTGGTTAGCGCTACAAACCCGGCGTCCCGAGTTTCGTTCCCGCTCACGGCCTACACCCAGTGACGATCTCAAGCGGTCATGGGTCTCCCCTAGGTCGACTCGGCCTCAAATGAGTACCTGGTGCAGTGTGCAAACATCGCCACAAGGGAGACAAAGGCGGCCGGGCGTGGTGCTGGCCGCCCACCCCCTTGGCGTGCCGTGCCGGCCTTCATAGGTGCTCGCTAACAGCAATTGCCCCAAGTCTGTTAAAGGTTACATGGAGGATCTTTGTCTTTGTTAGAGAGTTAAAACTTCACTGCACACATTTACAATTGGAAGCGAGTGTGATGTTCTTGCCGTTTAATTACAACAACAAGCAGCAGCAGCCTCATCCAGGCGACAAACAAGGCCCCAGAGAAGGCTGTCCCCCTCTGGTGAAGGCCAATCGGTTTTCGAAGCGACAATCTCATAGGTCATTATCAAAGCATCTTTGCATTCATACTCATTGGTTCTTTCGGTAAAGTCACGTAAAATAAATCGCGACGTTTCGATTGCAACACAAGCAATCGTCATCAGGTGGGAAAACAACAGAAATATTTTTTTTTGCTCAAGTAGGAGAGAGATGCCGTGGTAAGAGGTTATAAAGGTAAGAAAGGGGGGGTAGGGGAGCGTTGCGTGGATGCTAGGAGAGGGGGGCATTGGGCAGGGCTGGAAATGGGAGGCTGACAGAGTTGTGGATGCGGGGGGGGAGTTTGCATTGTCCTTTTCCTGTTTGGCGTATGGCATCGTTCTCTTGTCTAACACTGGTGAGACAAGGTCAATCAGTTCCAAAGAGAAAATGCATCGGGTGGTGGCGTGTTTAACGACGCGTTTATACTCGCACACGATCTAACCCAAAAACCTAGATTATGTGCAGTTTATTTTTCGATGTGAAGCTTTCGTGACTGCAGGGATTCATCTTCTTGGTTCTTTCGGTAAAGTCACGTAGAATGGAAATAATAAAATAATTAAAATAAAACATTATTTAATAATTCACACGACGTTTCGGCCACAACGCAAGCAGCCGTCCTCAGGTGGAGAACAGGTCTGTCGTTGTGGCCGAAACGTCGTGAGAATTATTTTATAAAGTTTTATTTTCATTATTTTATTATTTCCATTCTACGTGACTTTACCGAAAGAACCAAGAAGATATGTGCAGTTTGTTGTTGTGTAACGTTGTAAATCTTGTGGGGTTACTCTGCAACACACACAACCCGTTACTGCTGTGCTAGCAACGAACTAGCATGTTATGTTCACGTGAGAAAGCTTACCGATTGGCTGTGTCGGGTGGTGGCGGTTTTAACGACACGTTTATACTTACACGATCTAACCCAAACCCCCCCCCCCTACTTTATTACGAATAATATCGGTCGCGAAAAGCCTACGTATCTATGGGATCTTATATATTCTATCGGTCTTTCGGTAAAGCCACCTGAAGACGATGGCTTGTGTTGCGATCAAAACGTCGTGATATTTTTCTTATTTTTCTATCAACGTGGCTTTACCGAAAGACCCATAGAATATGTATTCATGCAGCCACGAAAGCTTTAAGTCAACATTCATGGGATCTTATCACTGCCAGTATCGAAAAAAATGAAAAATAAGAAGAGGATTTGAGAACCCGTTCTGGCAATAACACAGCAGTTGTAGATATCGGTAATGCAAAGAATCAAGTGCTACATTAACCACACACACAAACACGCTCTGATAATAATAATAACGAATGCATTGTCCTTGAAACTGATTGGCCTACACCAGATATGGGCATCTTCATGGCCATGTCTCACCACCGGTGTTACAGAGCAGAGAACGCCAAAAGTCAAACGGTACAAAGACAATGCAAGTATTGGCGCATTTAGAGCTCGGGTCGGGGAGTTACATCTTTCGGAGCCTCCGTTCGCCTTTAGGCGATCATTCTCTGGTCTAACGCCGCTGTTATTGTCGCCGAGTCAACTACAACTTAAGCGAAGAAACACTGAAATACACCCACTCTCTCTCTCAAGGCCTCTCTTGTCACAGCTAGCGCACACCTCCCTGCATTGCAAAGATCGCAACCGGGTACCCGATGCCCGTACCCGATACCGGGCTACCCGGCCGGGTGCGGGTAGCCGTTTGCGACCCTGGTGCGGCCGGGTACGGGTAAGGAATCAAAACCCGTTAGCGACCTCTGCTGCATTGGCATTTAGCCCGTGGACACCACACGGTCGTACGCAAGGGCAGACGGGGGGGGGGGGGGTAGTTAAAAACATCGAGATTTGGGGGCCTTAAAATGAAAAAGCTCTCTCTTCCTGTTGTTTGTGTCCTAAAATCTTCCGGTGTACCAATTTCATCTTTCTCCCTTGTCGGCAATTACCCTAGAGGTTTTTCAGACCTACAGAGTAAGGTCTTTATTTAGATAGATAGAAGATAGATTTTTCTCTCCTGTTATTTGTGTCCTAAAATCTACATGTGTACCAAATTTCATCTTTCTCCCTTGTCGGCAATTACCCTAGAGGTTTTTCAGACGTACAGATTAAGATCTTTATTTAGATAGATGGAGATGGAAGATAGATTTTTCTCTCCTGTTATTTGTGTCCTAAAATCTACATGTGTACCAAATGTCAGCTTTCTACCTTGTCCGCAATTACCCTACAGGTTTTTCAGACGTACAGATTAAGATCTTTATTTAGACAGATGGAAGATAGATTTTTCTCTCCTGTTATTTGTGTCCTAAAATCTACATGTGTACCAAATGTCAGCTTTCTACCTTGTCCGCAATTACCCTACAGATTTTTCAGACGTACAGATTAAGATCTTTATTTAGACAGATGGAAGATAGATTTTTCTCTCCTGTTATTTGTGTCCTAAAATCTACATGTGTACCAAATGTCAGCTTTCTACCTTGTCGGGAAGTACCCTAGAGGTGTTTGAGATGTACAGATGATGGTCTTTATTTATATAGATTACATTTTGTGGTTCACATATAATAATACAAAATGCTATCCATGTCCGATTTTCACGGAACTTTTTTAAAATCGTACTTTGTTCAGGTAGTCCATCGGAGTACTGCTGTGATTATCCGCGATTTTGAACGTCACACACTCTTTGATTATTTTGGTTTGCCGACCCCTGCTTTAGGGGGCCCTGGGTCCGTGAAATCTGTGTGGACCGGCAGCCTGGGACTAGTAAACTACAAAGTCAAATTTACACTATGAGACCTCTTTTACCAGTTTAAAAGGGTAAAGACCTACTACTATATTTTGCCACTGGTAAAAGAGATCTCATAGTGTAAATGCTTACCCCGAGCTCTCAAAACTCTGATATTGCGCTGTGTTTGAGTTGTACACCTTCTGGTGTCATCTGGTCCAACACCAATGGGGACTAGGCTCTAAAGAAAGCCGTCTCGGGTGTGGACCAATCAACTTCAAGGACAGTGCATATTATTATCATTATCAGAGTTGATTCTTTTTGTTTGCTTTTTTGACTACTTGTGTTGTGGTCATTGCAAACATGATGCCTTGAATAAAGGTGTCAGTTTTGTACCAGTTTAAAAGGGTAAAAACCTACTACTATACAAAGTCAAAGTTCCCCCATCTCCCCCCCCCCACCATGTGACCTTTAACAGACTGTTGGGGCGGGTGCTGTTAGTAGCGAGCAGCAGCAATGATGTTGGCCAGCGCTGTGGCACATGAGGAGGTGGTGTGTGGCCGGTCCTCCACCACGCCCGGCCCGCCTTTCGTCTTTCCCAGTGCCGATTTATAAACCCGGCACCGGGTACTCTTCCAAGGCTAGGTCGACCTAGGGGAGGGCCCAGCACCGGTTCTTAATTTTGGTGATTTTTGAAAAGTTTTTCGGATTGGCCATGTTTGTTTGTTGTAGTACAGAGTTAGACTGATGGCCTTAATCTAAGTTGTCTTGTGGTTGTTGTTGTTTGACTTGCATCCCACTGGGATTTTTGCACACAATGTTGGTGTATGGTGCGTTTTCTGCAATATTTTGCTGTCTATTCTTGGATTTTCTGTTTGCACATAGTCACTTTAAGATGTTTTCTTGTTCATGTTTTAGTTTTTTTGTTTGTTGCGGTTGCACCCGATTCAAGAGCCGAATGGCTCATAGGGCTATACCTAATAAATGAAACTTGAAAACTTGAAGATACTCGCCATCACTGGTGTTGTGGTGGCCGCAGAGCAGGAAACCAACTCAGATCATGGCCAGGTTCATAGCGCGGTGGGCGCGAACTGCTACACGACTTCCGCCCAAAAGCACGCACACGTACACAGACGAACGCACACGGACGACACACACGTACACCCACGCACACACCACTAAACGCACTAACACTCAGACCACTCACTCTCACGCACATGTAAACCAACTTTATCATTGGCCACTCATCAACCTTGGGGAGACCCGAGATGAGAGGGGGGGGAAGAGGTTCCGCCTCTTCTTTACAGAGGACCACCCCCACCCTCCCCCCCCCCCTCGCACGGGGGGAGGGTGGGGGGGGGGACCCCCCACCCGAGAGCCCCCCGCAAACCCAGACTCACCTGTCGATCTCGTTTTGCACCTCGTCTATCTGCTCGATGGCTTCCTGCTGCTCCTTCTCTGCTCACGCGAACACGCACGGCCAGACGGGGAGGGAGGGGAGAGGCAAGAGACCATTAACAAAAGAACTTTAACTATTTTGTATTTTACCACGGGTTGACTGCTGTGCCAGGCTAGGTGCAGGAGGAGGTCACGGGACACACCCAGCAGGTGCCATGGGTTGACTGCTGTGCCAGGCTAGGTGCAGGAGGAGGTCATGGGACAGACCCTGCAGGTGCCGTGGGTTGACTATTGTGGCAGGCTAGGTGCAAGAGGAGATCAAGGGACAGACCCAGCAGGTGCCACGGGTTGACTGCTGTGCCAGGCTAGGTGCAGGAGGAGATCAAGGGACAGACCCAGCAGGTGCCACGGGTTGACTGCTGTGCCAGGCTAGGTGCAGGAGGAGGTCACGGGACAGACCCTGCAGGTGCCGTGGGTTGACTATTGTGGCAGGCTATGTGCAAGAGGAGATCAAGGGACAGACCCAGCAGGTGCCACGGGTTGACTGCTGTGCCAGGCTAAGTGCAGGAGATCAAGGGACAGACCCAGCAGGTGCCATGGGTTGACTGCTGTGCCAGGCTAAGTGCAGGAGGAGATCAAGGGACAGACCCAGCAGGTACAAAGGGTTGCCTGCTGTGCCAGGCTAGGTGCAGGAGGAGATCACGGGACAGACCCAGGTGCCACGGGTTGACTGCTGTGCCAGGCTAGATGCAGGAGGAGGTCACGGGACAGACCCAGCAGGTACAATGGGTTGACTGCTGTGCCAGGCTAGGTGCAGGAGGAGGTCAGTGGACAGACCCAGCAGGTACAAAGGGTTGCCTGCTGTGCCAGGCTAGGTGCAGGAGAAGGTCAGTGGACAGACCCAGCAGGTACAAAGGGTTGACTGCTGTGCCAGGCTAGATGCAGGAGGAGGTCACGGGACAGACCCAGCAGGTACAATGGGTTGACTGCTGTGCCAGGCTAGGTGCAGGAGGAGGTCACTGGACAGACCCAGCAGGTACAAAGGGTTGCCTGCTGTGCCAGGCTAGGTGCAGGAGAAGGTCAGTGGACAGACCCAGCAGGTACAAAGGGTTGACTGCTGTGCCAGGCTAGGTGCAGGAGGAGGTCATGGGACAGGCCCAGGTGCCAAAGGGTTGACTACTGTGCCAGGCTAGGTGCAGGAAGATCACCGGTGTGCTCTCCAGTAAGTTTTGACTTTTAACTCCTATAAGTTATCCTTGAAACTAAAATAAAAATGTTTACCAGGTGATAAGGCCCCACGGAGTTATGTAGCTCAGTGGTAGCCAGCTCAACGAAAGTGGATTATCATCATCATCATCATCACGTGGAAATGTATAGCAGTCAAATACTCTGAACGCACATGAGATTCTAAATGGAGCGAAAAACCGGAGGACCCGGAGAAAAATCCACGCGACCATGGGGAGGGAGGGAAACACGCAAACTCCAAATATACGACGGGCATCGTCACGGTCGGGATTGAACTCGCGACCTCCTGCATTACAGGCGAGGTCGTTAACATTTCCGAGCCACCGAGAGGGTGGAGAGAAGGGGGTGGGACAAGAACAAGGGAGAGATGATAGCAAGATGATAGAGAGATGATCGAGAGATGATCGAGAGATGATCGAGAGATGATCGAGAGATGATCGAGAGATGAAAGAGAGATGAGAGTAAGGCAGGGGATATGATGAGACGGGGAATAAGGGAATGAAGAGGAATGGCGTAGTGGAGTAGATAAAGGTGAGAGAGGAGAGAGTAGTGGGAGGGAGATGGGAGAAAGCGAGAGAAGAGACACTGCAGAGAATCAGAATATTACATTTTTTACAGGAGAAATCCGATGAGCTACAAAAGCACTTTATCACAGATGTCCAGTAGGGGGGGGGGCACGAGGCAAGAACGTTTCTACAGACTAAACAAAAACCTCGATAGGAATGCAAAGTATAGAAAAGGTAAAATAAAACGCAACTATTTATTTTAATATCAGGTAGGTCAAAGCCCACCGAGCTCATTTTTAAATCCTTTATATTAAGTTCACTTGCTTGCTTGCGCGCTAACGACCGTGCAAATCTTTCGGTCGTTTTTTAACCCACTTCCCGTGATCCAATCGAGCTGACATTTTGCACACAGACTCGTTGTGCGTGACAATTTATTTCGTGAAAATTTTTTTCAAAAATTTTACACTTTTTAGGAAAAAAAAAAATATTTAATTACCAATTGCTTAATGGTGGCAGGCAATCATCTGACCCATAGGTGGCAGCCATCTCAAGCCAGAGGACGAGAGGACTCTAGCCGCCACGCATATAAAGGATTTATAGTGAAAAACTTTGTTTTTACGGGTTAATTTTTATTTTCAGAAAAGACCTGGCCATGACAAACGATAGCAGCTCCACGAAGCGGCTTATCGCCACCACGTGAGAAGTTATAGCAGCCAGAGACAATAGTGGGAATGAGAGTAACCGTGTGAAACGATTTTAAAATATTTTCTATTTAGCAGGTAAGGAGTGGCTCTTTTTAAATCCTTTATATTAAGTTCGCTTACTTGCGTGCTTCCTTGCTTAGGACCGTGCAAATCTTTCGGTCGTTTTTTAACCCACTTCCCGTGATCCAATCGAGCTGACATTTTCCACACAGACTCGTTGTGCGTGACAATTAATTTGTGAAAATTTTTTTCCAAAATTTTACACTGTTTAGGGAAAAAAAAATATTTAATTACCAATTGCTTAATGCTGGCAGACAATCATCTGACCCATAGGTGGCAGCCATCTCAAGCCAGAGAACGAGAGGACTCTAGCCGCCACGCATATAAAGGATTTAGAGTGAAAAACTTTGTTTTTACGGGTTAATTTTTTAGAAGTGACTCAGCCCTCACAAATGAGAGCTCAACAAAGTGGCTCATCATCACCACGTGGACATTAATCGCAGACAAATACTCTAAAAAGCATTCAGACGCTGTCTTTCCGACAAACCTGTTCTTCACCTGAGGACGGCTGCTTGCGTTGTGGCCGAAACGTCGTGAGAATTATTTTATTATGTTTTATTATCTTATTTTTTCCCTGCTACGTGACTTTACCGAAAGAACCAAGACGACCTAAAAAGCATGTTACTAAATGCGGGGGGGGGGCGAAAAACCGGAGCACCCGGAGAAAAATCCACTCGACCACGGGGATAACTTGCAAACTCCAAATATACAGCAGCAGCAGGCATTGTTGTCAGGGTCGGGATCGAACCCACGAACTTCCTGCATTCCAGGCGAGGTAGTTAACATCTCCTAGCCACCCGTGGTGCCCCGAGGATGTGGAGGAGAGATACGGGGAGAGAAAGTGAGAGAGTGGAGGCAGGGGGGGGTTAAGAAAGGGCAGAATAAGTTTGGCGCGAGATCCATCAATCAATCAGAGATGTAAAGGAAGGCGTGGGAGGACGGGGAGAGGAGTTGGAGAGATTCGTCGGTGTAGAGAGCGAGACCAAGGGAGAGAGACAGGCAGAACACACATCGAGACGGGATGTCATGTACAGCACACGTCAATGCCGTAGCCATGAGTCAACATTGGAGGGGACCAAATCTTCCAGAAAAGCATCTAAATTTTAAAACGAATTTCCTGCATAAAATATGCATTTTATAGCAATATATTGGGGGGGACATTTTGAGCATATTTGAATATTGGGGGTGGATGTGCCCCCCCCCAAAATTAGTTTTCACTATGCGAGTCTGTGGATGTGTCCCCCCGCAATATATATTATAATTACGGCCTTAGTATGCGTGAACTTCTTCCGTACCTTCTTGGTTCTTTCGGTAGAGTCACGTACAAGGGAAGTAATAAAATAATAAAAATAAAACATAATAAAATAATTCTCACGACGTTTCGGCTACAACGCAAGCAGCCGTCTTCAGGTGAAGAAGACGGTTGCTTGCGTTGTAGCCGAAACGTCGTGAGAATTATTTTATTATGTTTTATTTTTATTATTTTATTACTTCCCTTCTACGTGACTTTACCGAAAGAACCAAGAAGATGAATCCCTGCAGTCACGAAAGCTTTCAATCGAAACTTAGTGTATGTGCGTTGAACTTCTTTCGCGCCGTACGTAGCCGACTGTGCTAATCGGAGGTGCGGGGGGAGGTAATGATAGCGAACAAGGCGGGGGGGGGGGAACGAGGGAAGAGACAGCGAGTTGAGAGAGCGGTAGACAGAGGTGAGTGAGAGAGCGATGAAAGAGAGAGATACGAGAGTTAAGGGAGAGTTAAGAGAGAGTTAAGGGAGAGTTAAGAGAGAGCGAGACGAGCGTTAAGAGAGAGTTAAGATAGTTAAGAGAGTTAAGGGAGAGTTGAGAGAGCGAGACGAGAGTTGAGAGAGAGTTAAGGGAGAGTTAAGAGAGAGTTAAGGGAGAGCGAGACGAGAGTTGAGAGAGAGAGAGACGCGAGACAATGAGCGTCACGCGGAAGCGCCGTGTCTGGCCACGTGGGGGCTTCACAGCCACACGTGGGAAGCCGCGGCCTCCTCAATCCTCACCACTCTCTCTCCTCACTCATCCTCACCACTCTACCTCACTCACCACTCTACCTCACTCATCCTCACCACTCTCTCTCCTCACCACTCTCCTAATTCATCCTCACCACTCTCTCCTCACCACTCTACCCCCTTCTCTCTCTCCTCACCACTCTACCCCTCTCTCTCCATCATCCTCACCACTCTACCCCTCTCTCTCCATCATCCTCACCACTCTACCCCTCTCTCTCCATCATCCTCACCACTCTACCCCTCTCTCTCCATCATCCTCACCACTCTACCCCTCTCTCTCCATCATCCTCACCACTCTACCCCTCTCTCTCCATCATCCTCACCACTCTACCCCCTCTCTCTCCTCACTCATCCTCACCACTCGACCCTCACTCATCCTCACCACTCTACCCTCCCTCTCTCTCCTCACTCATCCTCACCACTCTACCCCTCTCCTCACTCATCCTCACCACTCTACCCCCTCTCTCCTCACTCATCCTCACCACTCTACCCCCTCTCTCTCCATCATCCTCACCACTCTACCCCCCTCTCTCTCCTCACTCATCCTCACCACTCTACCCCCCCCCCCCCCGTCTCTCATCCTCACCACTCTACCCTCCCTCTCTCTCCTCACTCATCCTCACCACTCTACCCCTCTCCTCACTCATCCTCACCACTCTACCCCCTCTCTCCTCACTCATCCTCACCACTCTACCCCCTCTCTCTCCATCATCCTCACCACTCTACCCCCCTCTCTCTCCTCACTCATCCTCACCACTCTACCCCCCCCCCCCGTCTCTCATCCTCACCACTCTACCCCCTCTCTCCTCACTCATCCTCACCACTCTACCCCCTCTCTCTCCATCATCCTCACCACTCTACCCCCCTCTCTCTCCTCACTCATCCTCACCACTCTACCCCCCCCCCCCCCCCGTCTCTCATCCTCACCACTCTACCCCTCTCTCTCCATCATCCTCACCACTCTACCCCCCTCTCTCTCCATCATCCTCACCACTCTACCCCCTCTCTCTCCTCACTCATCCTCACCACTCTACCCCCCCCCCCGTCTCTCATCCTCACCACTCTACCCCTCTCTCTCCATCCTCACCACTCTACCCCCTCTCCCCCCCCCCACTGCCGCCATCCTCCACGCGGCCATCACGCCCCCCCCCCTCGGCAAGAGGCACGGGGGGGTCCGGTAGCCCCCCCCGTGGGTCCAGAGTAGACCCCCCCCCCCCGTGGGTCTGCCCCCCCCCCACCCCGGGCTCACGGACCAGGGGACCGGACCGGCGCTCAGTAACTCTACGCGGCCGTCAACAGTGGGGGGCATATCCTGGTAGTGGGGGGGGGCACATCCTCCCCCCCCCCCGTCACGACTCGTCACTCGAACCGCATGCCCTCCCCCCCCCTCCACTACAGCACGTGTTCTGTTATACTGTATCAGCGGTGGAGATTGAACTTCTTTCGCACCGCACGCACGCAGCCGACCGTGCTCATCAAAGGATTCGCCATACAGTATACGCGGGGGGAGAGGTAAGGTCGGTGGGGGGTAAAGTGGTGGTGGGGGGAGGGTAAGGTGGTGGTGGGGGGGAGGGTAAGGTGGTGGTGGTAAGGTGGTGGTGGGGGGAGGGTAAGGTGTTGGGGGGAGGGTAAGGTGTTGGGGGGGGGAGGGTAACGTGGTGGGGGGAGGGTAAGGTGGTGGTGGGGGGAGGGTAAGGTGGTAGTGGGGGGAGGGTAACGTGGTAGTGGGGGGAGGGTAACATGGTGGTGGGGGGTAAGGTGTTGGGGGGGGTAAGGTGGTGGTGGGGGGGGGGTAAGGTGGTGGTGGGGGGGGAGGGTAACGTGGTGGTGGGGGGGTAAGGTGTTGGGGGGGGGGTAACGTGGTGGTGGGGGGAGGGTAACGTGGTGGTGGGGGGAGGGTAACGTGGTGGTGGGGGGAGGCCGTGGCCGATCTTGCCGCTCATTCATTCTGCCCACAAGAGGAAAACACGTGCGCGTAGCAGGCCACAATGGCCGCACGCCTCCGCCTCCTCCTCGCGAGTTTCCCGGTCAAAGCGAAACTGACTCTCGTAATGTCTGGGGGGCACGGGGGGGGGGGTATCATTTTATCTGTACCCCCATCCTACCCCCCTATCGAGGGGAGCGCGGGACCCCCCCCAAAGCAAAGGAAGAGAGGATGGAGGCAGGGGGAGGGAGATCAGAGACGCACATGGCCGCGTGGTTTGCGCATTCATAGAACCGCGGCGTCTAAAAAGTATTTCGCGGGTGGCGACGGCGGCGGTCACAGCCACTAGCGGAGGGTTCCATCAGTCAAGCAGCTACACAATAAAGAAGGGGGGGTGGTGGTAGTAGCGGGGGGGGGGTCCCCCCACTCGAGCAACAGAGGCCTCGGCTCGTCAGGCCACAACGAGGACGAGGGGGGAGGGGGCCTAACAAACATGGCCGAGCGCGCGCGCGCGCCCGCTCGCGACGCACCGCGCATGCGCGCGCTCGCGCCCATTGGGGCCCGCGACCCCACGTGACGGCGGCGCGCGCGCGACCATTGGCGGGAAACTAAAAAAAAAGCGCGCGACGCGATGCTACCCCCCCCCCACCCACCCACCCAAATGGCCCCCTCCCCCTCGCCACCCCGCGGCCTCCTCGAGATGGCGCCGCGCTCTGTCCTCCTCACGCTGCTTTTCTCTCTCACACCCTCCCCCCCCCTCCTCCATTCTCCTCACGCGCCGCCGTCTTCACGCCGCCGCCTCACGCAAACCTTACCCGACGCCTCGTCCGCGCCGTCGTGATTCGAGTTGGCCTCCTTCTTCGCCACCTTCGCCGCGGGACCCGACATCCTGCTGCTACTGCTGCTGTCCGCCGCCGAGTCGCGCTGCTTGCTTGCTGCTGCTGCTGCCTCGGACCGCGATGAAGATGACGCCTCCTCCTGCCCGTGCCCCGCCTCCTACCTCCCGATCGGTGACTCCTCCTCTTCCTGTCGATGCTCCGCCTCCAAATTAGACTCCTCCTCCTTCTAGCCCGTGCCCCGCCTCCTACCTCCCGATCGGTGACTCCTCCTCTTCCTGTCGATGCTCCGCCTCCAAATTAGACTCCTCCTCCTTCTGCCCGTGCCCCGCCTCCTACCTCCCGATCGGTGACTCCTCCTCTTCCTGTCGATGCTCCGCCTCCAAATTAGACTCCTCCTCCTTCTAGCCCGTGCCCCGCCTCCTACCTCCCGATCGGTGACTCCTCCTCTTCCTGTCGATGCTCCGCCTCCAAATTAGACTCCTCCTCCTTCTGCCCGTGCCCCGCCTCCTACCTCCCGATCGGTGACTCCTCTTCCTGTCGATGCTCCGCCTCCAAATTAGACTCCTCCTCCTTCTGCCCGTGCCCCGCCTCCTACCTCCCGATTAAGACTCCTCCTCTTCCTGTCGATGCTCCGCCTCCAAATTAGACTCCTCCTTCTGCCCGTGCCCCGCCTCCTACCTCCCGATCGGTGACTCCTCCTCTTCCTGTCGATGCTCCGCCTCCAAATTAGACTCCTCCTCCTTCTAGCCCGTGCCCCGCCTCCTACCTCCCGATCGGTGACTCCTCCTCTTCCTGTCGATGCTCCGCCTCCAAATTAGACTCCTCCTCCTTCTGCCCGTGCCCCGCCTCCTACCTCCCGATTAAGACTCCTCCTCTTCCTGTCGATGCTCCGCCTCCAAATTAGACTCCTCCTCCTTCTAGCCCGTGCCCCGCCTCCTACCTCCCGATCAGTGACTCCTCCTCTTCCTGTCGATGCTCCGCCTCCAAATTAGACTCCTCCTCCTTCTAGCCCGTGCCCCGCCTCCTACCTCCCGATCGGTGACTCCTCCTCTTCCTGTCGATGCTCCGCCTCCAAATTAGACTCCTCCTCCTTCTAGCCCGTGCCCCGCCTCCTACCTCCCGATCGGTGACTCCTCCTCTTCCTGTCGATGCTCCGCCTCCAAATTAGACTCCTCCTCCTTCTGCCCGTGCCCCGCCTCCTACCTCCCGATCGGTGACTCCTCCTCCTGTCGATGCTCCGCCTCCAAATTAGACTCCTCCTCCTTCTGACCGTGCCCCGCCTCCTACCTCCCGATTAAGACTCCTCCTCTTCCTGTCGATGCTCCGCCTCCAAATTAGACTCCTCCTTCTGCCCGTGCCCCGCCTCCTACCTCCCGATCGGTGACTCCTCCTCTTCCTGTCGATGCTCCGCCTCCAAATTAGACTCCTCCTCCTTCTAGCCCGTGCCCCGCCTCCTACCTCCCGATCGGTGACTCCTCCTCTTCCTGTCGATGCTCCGCCTCCAAATTAGACTCCTCCTCCTTCTGCCCGTGCCCCGCCTCCTACCTCCCGATTAAGACTCCTCCTCTTCCTGTCGATGCTCCGCCTCCAAATTAGACTCCTCCTCCTTCTAGCCCGTGCCCCGCCTCCTACCTCCCGATCGGTGACTCCTCCTCTTCCTGTCGATGCTCCGCCTCCAAATTAGACTCCTCCTCCTTCTAGCCCGTGCCCCGCCTCCTACCTCCCGATCGGTGACTCCTCCTCTTCCTGTCGATGCTCCGCCTCCAAATTAGACTCCTCCTCCTTCTAGCCCGTGCCCCGCCTCCTACCTCCCGATCGGTGACTCCTCCTCTTCCTGTCGATGCTCCGCCTCCAAATTAGACTCCTCCTCCTTCTAGCCCGTGCCCCGCCTCCTACCTCCCGATCGGTGACTCCTCCTCTTCCTGTCGATGCTCCGCCTCCAAATTAGACTCCTCCTCCTTCTGTCCGTGCCCCGCCTCTCACCTCCCGATCGGTGACTCCTCCTCTTCCTGTCGATGCTCCGCCTCCAAATTAGACTCCTCCTCCTTCTGTCCGTGCCCCGCCTCTCACCTCCCGATCGGTGACTCCTCCTCTTCCTGTCGATGCTCCGCCTCCAAATTAGACTCCTCCTTCTGCCCGTGCCCCGCCTCCTACCTCCCGATTAAGACTCCTCCTCTTCCTGTCGATGGTCCGCCTCCAAATTAGACTCCTCCTCCTTCTGCCCGTGCCCCGCCTCCTACCTCCCGATCGGTGACTCCTCCTCTTCCTGTCGATGCTCCGCCTCCAAATTAGACTCCTCCTACCAATGCTCCTCCCGATCTGACTGCCTAACGATCAGGATTAAAGCTTTCGTGACTGCAGGGATTCATCTGCTTGGTTCTTTCGGTAAAGTCACGTAGAAGAGAAATAATAAAATAATAAAAAGAAAACATTATATTTTATTATGTTAATATTTGATTTATTATTATTTTATTATTTCCCTTCTACGTGATTATGTTAATATTTTATTGTGTTTTCTTTTTATTATTTTATTATTTCCCTTCTATGTGTCTTTACCGAAAAAAACAAGAAGATGAATCCCTGCAGTCAAATAATAAAAAAAATAAAACATAATAAAATATTAACATAATAAAATATAACGTTTTATTTTTATTATTTTATTATTTCCCTTCTACGTGACTTTACCGAAAGAACCAAGAAGATGAATCCCTGCAGTCAAATAATAAAAAAAATAAAACATAATAAAACATAATAAAACATTAACATAATAAAATATTATGTTTTATTTTTATTATTTTTTTATTTCCCTTCTACGTGACTTTACCGAAAGAACCAAGAAGATGAATCCCTGCAGTCAAATAATAAAAAAATAAAAATAAAACATAATAAAACATTAACATAATAAAATATGATGTTTTATTTTTATTATTTTTTTATTTCCCTTCTACGTGACTTTACCGAAAGAACCAAGAAAAAAAACTGTTTGTGTTAAGATGTTTAAACACCAAATTGAAACCTTTGCAAGGAATCATGTCTGCATTAAGCACCTATACTTGTGGTGAACATGCACACACAAACCACGCTCTGGTAGTGTGATTATGTATTGTTACTCTCAGTTTTTTCGGAAAAGTCACGGAGGTAAAAAAAAATGAACTAAAAATTAATAAAAATATTATTTTCTTTTTATAAAAAAATGAAAATTTTATTACAAATTTTAATTAAAATTTATAAAAATATTAGTTTTATTTTTTATTTCTTTTTTTTTACCTACGTGACTTTACCGAAAAAACTAACAGTGTGAAATAAAAATTAATAAAAATATTATTTTACTTTTTATTCATTTTAATTTCATTTTTTTACCTACGTGACTTTACCGAAAAAACGAACAGTACGAATCCTTGCAGTCACGACAGCTTCAAATCTAGAATGATGTATTGTCTTTGAAACTGATTGGTCCACACCAGAGACAGCTTTCTTTACACTTAGAGCCTCTCCTCTTCCTCCCAGTGCCCCTCCTCATCCCGATCCGACTCCTCCTGATCCTCCTGCCCCTCCTCATCCCGATCCGACTCCTCCTGATCCGATTGAAAGCTTTCGTCACTGCAGGGATTCATCTTCTTGGTTCTTTCGGTAAAGTCACGTAGAATGGAAATAATAAAATAATACAAATAAAACTGAATAATTTTCACGACGTTTCGGCCACAACGCAAGCAGCCGTCCTCAGGTGAAGAACAGCTCTGTCAGAAAGACAGCGTCTCATTCAGACGCTGAGGACGGCTGCTTGCGTTGTGGCCGAAACGTCGTGAGAATTATTCTGGTTTATTTTTATTATTTTATTATTTCCATTCTACGTGATCCTCCTGATCCTCCTGCCAATGCTCATCCCGATCCGACTCCTGTTCCTCCTCTCCGCCCACCTCACCGGCTCCAAAAGACAAAGATCCCCCGTATGGGCGGTGGGACAAACTGGCAGAGGTGGGACAAAGTCATTGTTATGCAAGTCCAAGTCGAGTCGCAAGTCATCAAATTCATGACTCGAGTCTGACTCGAGTCCAAGTCACATGACTCGAGTCCACATCTCATAGGTGGGACAAAGTCATTGTTATGCAAGTCCAAGTCGAGTCGCAAGTCATCAAATTCATGACTCGAGTCTGACTCGAGTCCAAGTCACATGACTCGAGTCCACACCTCTGCAAACTGGTGATTTATTTTCTTTTATTTCCACCCACTTGATGACTTTACCGACAGAACCAAAGAGCGTATTATTAAATACGATACATTACAATTCCTTATAAGGGAAACAAACACTAATGTGATTACTAATGTAGCATAATCACAATAAAACACATTCCAAATGATTACTAATCTACAACTCGCATCGTAACAATAGCCTGATTACTAATCTAGTATATAATTACAATCACTCCCCCCTCAAATCTTTGCACCTGATGAGTTAATGAGTTAATGATGACGTCACCCTGCTGCTCTATATAAGCAGCAGGGTGACGTCATCATTAATTAATGATGACGTCACCCTGCTGCTGCTGCTCTATATAAGAACGGGAGACAGAGCAGAGCCTCACCATTCTCGCGAATTGCCCGATGATGCTGGATGCAATTACCAGCGAAACGTCGTGCTACTCAAATTGTAAATGTTGTGTCTTCTTGGTTCTTTCGGTAAAGTCACGTAGAAGGGAAGTAATACAATAATTTATTATGTTTTATTTTTATTATTTTAGTACTTCCCTTCTACGTGACTTTACCGAAAGAACCAAGAAGATGAATCCCTGCAGTCACGAAAGCTTTAAATCGAAATGTAAATGTTGTGGTTTCACGCGTCAACACACCGGTGGGCTAAAGCAGTGAACTAATTTGTCTTTTGTCAACGTGACACTTTTTTACTGATTGGCCGTGTCGGGTGGTGGAGGGTTACGACACATTTATAAGTAACGCGATCTAAACCCAAAAACGTTGATTATGAATAATATTGGTCGCGAAAGCCTGCCACGTGTTAAAAAGAACCAAAGAGCACGGTTTCCTGCAGTCACGAAAGCTTTAAGTCAACATTCATGGGATCTCATCACTGCCAGTATCGAAAATGATGAAAAATTAGAAGAGGTTCATCTTCTTGGTTCTTTCGGTAAAGTCACGTAGAAGGGAAGTAATAAAATAATAAAAATAAAACATAATAAAACAATTAGAAGAGGATTTGAGAACCCTTTCTGGCAATGACACGGCAATTGTAGATATCGGTAACGCAAAAAATCAAGTGCTGCATTAACCACACACACACAAAACACGCTCTGATAATAATAACCGTAGCAAACTGTTGGGGCAAGTGCTGCCGAGCGAGTAGGCAACCTACGATGGCCGGACCTGCATAACGAGGTGGGGGAGAGAGGGGGGGGGGGGAAGCATCACGCCCGGCCGCCTTTGTCTCCCCAGTAGACTACACACCGCACCAGGTACTCATTTGAGGCCGAGTAGACTCAGAAGGAGGCCCATGACCGGTTTCAAATCATCGTCACTGGGTCGCTGTTGGTGACCCTGAGCCGGGAATGGAACTGGGAAGGGGGGGGGGGGGGCAGGTTCGTAGGGCAGCGCGCTAACCGCTGCGCCACCGCTCCCCCCATATATGCTAATGAGCTACGGAGGGGCGGAGCTACACGACGCGTGCGCCAATGAGTGCGCAGTCGTAGGCAGCGAACAGAGGTCGCAACCGGGTACCCGATACCCGTACCCTACCCGATACCCGGCTACCCTGGTGCGGCCGGGTACGGGTAGGCCGTGAGTCACTGGTGAGTCGCCGTTTGTCACTCATTTCCCAACGTCTTGTCTCTTCTCACAATTCAAGTTCCTAGAATCAACCCACCCGCGCCTGCAACACGGCTTCATCCCAGAGGTCGCAATCGGGTACCCGATACCCGTACCCGGCCGGGTACGGGTAGGGTACGTGTACGGCCGGGTACGGGTACCCTTTGGCGACCCTGGTGCGGCCGGGTACGAGTACGGGTAAGGAATCAAAACCCGTTTGCGACCTCTGGCAACGAACCACGTGGGAATGTTCCATCGTGGATTTCACTGCAAGGGGGGTTTCTTACTAACCCCCCCCCCCACCAACACAATGGGCACGACCAACCACGCTGGAGGTATCACGTGTCTGAGAGGCGCTCATTGGACCGTGGGCTCGCAACGTATCTTCATCCAGCAGTGGATTGAGCAACGGTGATAATGCACGGGCATAACATGACTTTGAAACCCCCCGCCAAACCTCCTACGCATTTCACAAGTAGTACTAATCACATACCAGCATTTCCTATAAATATGCAAAATTCATCTTGATATGCAAACTCTTTTGTCAAGGCGCTCTTCCCCCCCTTCCAACCCAGCTTAAATATACGCTGCCAAGTGTGGTGGTGTTTCATTCAGACGCTGTCTCCCCGACAGACCTGGTCTTCACCTGAGGACGGCTGCTTGCGTTGTGGCCGAAACGTCGTGAGAATTATTTTATTGTTTTATTTTTTATTATTTTATTTTTTCCCTTCTACGTGACTTTACCGAAAGAACCAAGAAGATGAATCCCTGCAGTCACGAAAGCTTTAAATCTAAATCTTTCGGTAAAGTCACGTAGAAGGGAAATAATAAAACAATAAAATTAAAACATAATAAAATACAATTCTCACAGCGTCTGTCTTTCCGACAGACCTGGTCTTCACCTGAGGACGGCTGCTTGCGTTGTGGCCGAAACGTCGTGAGAATTATTTTATGTTTTATTTTTTATTATTTTATTATTTCCCTTCTACGTGACTTTACCGAAAGAACTAAGCAGATATCACCCGTCACTTTCCTTCCCCCCCCCCCCCACGTACCTGAGCCGAATGATCGAGACCATTCATCCGCATGGCTTCGCGCACGTGGCCAGGGTTCAGTCACTCGTAAGGCTCCGATTGGCACGGTTAGGATAGTGTACGGTGCGAAAGAAGTTCAACATACATTACACCATTTGCCAGTAAAAATATGATAATTGATTTTTTTTCCCTTCTATCTGGCAACAAAACTGACACATTTTTACAAGGAGTCATGTTTGCATAGACCACAATACCTGCAGTCATAATGCAAACAAAAAACACAACTCTGATAATGTATGCAGTGTCCTTGAAGTTGATTGGTCCACACCCGAGACAGCTTTCCTTAGAGCCTCGTCTCACATGGGTTGGACCAGTGCTGAACTAGTAACGAATTGTCCACGTGTCGTTTCGGCGACACAACCTTGCCGGCCCTGTCGGGTGGCGGCGGGTTGAACGACACACATTTATGCGATCTAACCTAAAAAAGAAAACCCTCTCTGTTATGGATATTGGTTGCGAAAACCTACCACGTGTTGAACTAGTAACGAATTGTCCACGTGTTGTTTACGTGACGCAATATTACTAAATTGGCCGTGTCCGGGAGTGGTGACAAACTCCCATCGGTGAGCTCCTCCGGCAGGCAAGGCTGCGTTGGCTGGGTCATGCGGCCCGCATGCCAGAGGTCGCAAATGGGTTTTGATTCCTTACCCGTACCCGGCCGCACCAGGGTCGCAAACGGGTACCCGTACCCTACCCGATACCCGGCTACCCGTACCCGGCCGGGTATCGGGTAGGGTATCGGGTACCTGATTGCGACCTCTGGGATGAAGCCACGTTGCAGGCGCGGGTGGGTTGATTCTAGGAACTTGAATTGTGAGAAGAGACAAGACGTTGGGAAATGAGTGACAAACGGTGACTCACCAGTGACTCACGGCCTACCCGGACCCGTACCCGGCCGCACCAGGGTCGCAAACGGCTACCCGTACCCGGCCGGGTACGGGTAGCCGGGTATCGGGTAGGGTACGAGTATCGGGTACCCGATTGTGACCTCTGCCGCGTGCCCAGTCACCGCATGCCTCAACAGCTTTAGTTCGTCCATAATAAAAATGTTTTTTGGGTTAGACCTCTATTATGGATATTAGTCGCGAAAGCCTACGTGTTAAACTTTTGTTCGGCCGGATAGAGGTGGCTAAACGGGCGCGGTACGGGTTAGAGAAGAGATGGAGTGATGTGGTACAGGAAGATGTGGAGCTGAGTGGACTTGCCGATGACCGGTACCAGCGGTGTCAAGATCGGCCTCAGTGGAGGAGGCTCGTGAAGGACGCTACTGGGCAGTTGGAGGCAGTCGCCCTCCAACAACAATGGAGGGCGGAGGAGCGACGCTCACAACAACGAGCGGAGCGCTGGGTGGCAAAAATGCAGCAAGTTGGCACAGGAGGGGGCACAGGTGGTGCATCAGCCAGTCATCTCAGTCAACCCATGGCACCTGGGTCTGTCCCGTGACCTCCTGTCAGCGAGCCTTCGACACTTAAAGTGGCCTCAACGTGCACCTAGCCTGGCACAGGCGCCATGGTGTCGTCACCATCACTTAGTGGCGAATATTGGTATGTGTGTACGTATGTATGTGTGCACGTATGTGTGTGTACGTCCGTGTGTATGTATGTGTGTGCATGTGTATGTATGTGTGTACGTGTGTGTGTACATGTGTGTGTGTGTCAACCCATGGCACCTGGGTCTGTCCCGTGACCTCCTGCCAGTGGGCGTTCGACGCTTCACGTGGCCTCAACGTGCACCTAGCCTGGCACAGGCGCCGTGGTGAAGTCACCGCCACTTAGTGGCGAATCGCGGTTGTTGTTGGTTTAACGAAACATTGTATGTTTACGCGACCTAGCCCAAACACATGACGAAAGCTTGTAGCGATGTAGCGGACGCACCGGCACCCCCTAGCGGCCCCTTTGATGTCGCGTGGCCACGTGGTTTGTGACGTCGACGGCTGTCACGCGGTAGAGTGTAGGGACTTCTCGCCCACCCTGCCCATGGTGACTGGGGGGGGGGGGGTGTAGGGACTTCTCGCCCACCCTGTCCATGAATAGGGGGGGGGGGGGGTGTAGGGTCTTCTCGCCCACCCTGCCCATTACTGGGGGGGGGGGGGTGTAGAGACTTCTCGCCCACCCTGCCCATTACTGGGGGGGGGGGGGTGTAGGGACTTCTCGCCCACCCTGCCCATTACTGGGGGGGGTGTAGGGACTTCTCGCCCACCCTGCCCATGATGACTGGGGGGGGGGGGGGTGTAGGGTCTTCTCGCCCACCCTGCCCATTACTGGGGGGGGGGGGGGTGTAGGGACTTCTCGCCCACCCTGCCCATGATGACTGGGGGGGGGGGGTGTAGGGACTTCTCGCCCACCCTGCCCATGGTGACTAGGGGGGGGGTGTAGGGACTTCTCGCCCACCCTGCCCATGATGACTGGGGGGGGGGGGGTGTAGGGTCTCACCCACCCTGCCCATTACTGGGGGGGGGGGGGGTGTAGGGACTTCTCGCCCACCCTGCCCATTACTGGGGGGGGGGTGTAGGGACTTCTCGCCCACCCTGCCCATGATGACTGGGGGGGGGGGGGGTGTAGGGTCTTCTCGCCCACCCTGCCCATTACTGGGGGGGGGGGGGGGGGGTGTAGGGACTTCTCGCCCACCCTGCCCATGATGACTGGGGGGGGGGGGGGGGGTGAGGGACTTCTCGCCCACCCTGCCCATGGTGACTAGGGGGGGGGGTGTAGGGACTTCTCGCCCATGAGGGCGACACTCCACCCCCTGCCCACACACCAACTTACACCCTCAAATCACGACCCCTCTCTCTCTCCGCCTCCACGCGAGTCACATTCACGCGAACTTTATTGCTTTAAGTAGAACAAACAATCGCAGTTTCTCCCAGTTGACATTAACAAAGACAAAGATCCCGCGTAGCCTCAACAGGCTGTCGGGGGCAAGTGCAGTGGGCCGGCACAGCGGCACACGAGGGGGTGGGTGGCCAGCAACACAAAGACAAAGCTCCGCCCCCGCGGTATAGCCTTGACAGGCCGTTGGAGGCAAGTGCTGTTAGGGGGGGGGGGGTGGTGGCCAGTACCACGCCCGGCCGCCTTTGTCTCCCCCAGGTGCTCACTTGAGGCCGAGTCTACCTAGGGGGAGGATGGCACCGTCGCTGTCGTCGCGTGGACATTTCGAGCAACGGCCAAATTGACTGCGGCGGCGATTCGCAAAAAAAAAAAACGGAGAGACGCAGACTCCAAATCTACAGCAGCAGCAGCAGGCGTCGTCAGGGCCGGGATCGAACCCACGACCTCCTGTAGACCGGGCAAGGTAGTCAACATCTCCTAGCCACCCTGATGATGATGATGAGAGACTCGCAGACTCCAAATATACAGCAGCAGGCATCGTCAGGGTCGGGATCGAACCCACGACCTCCTGTAGACCGGGCAAGGTAGTCAACATCTCCTAGCCACCGTGATGATGATGATGAGAGACACAAACTCAAAATCTACAGCAGCAGCAGCAGGCGTCGTCAGGGCCGGGATCGAACCCACGACCTCCTGTATACCGGTCAAAGTAGTCAACATCTCCTAGCCACCCTGATGATGATGATGATAGAGAGACACGCAGACTCCAAATATACAGCAGCAGCAGGCATCGTCAGGGTCGGGATCGAACCCACGACCTCCTGTAGACCGGGCGAGGTAGTTAACATCTCAGAGCCACCGTCTGTTCCAACCACAACAAACGGCAGCAAGTGAAACCGGGTCACCAGAGGTCGCAACCGGGTACCCGATACCCGTACCCTACCTGATACCCGTACCCTACCCGATACCCGGCTACCCGTACCCGGCCGGGTACGGGTAGCCGGGTATCGGGTAGGGTACGGGTACAGGTATCCGTTTGCGACCCTGGTGCGGCCGGGTACGGGTAAGGAATCAAAACCCGATTTAAAGCTTTTGTGACTGCAGGGATTCATTTTCTTGGTTCTTTCGGTAAAGTCACGTAGAATGGAAATAATAAAATAAAACATTGTAAAATAATTCTCACGACGTTTCACCTGAGGACGGCTGCTTGCGTTGTGGCCGAAACGTCGTGAGAATGATTTTATAATGTTTTATTTTATTATTTTATTATTTCCATTCTACGTGACTTTACCGAAAGAACCTAAAAGATGAATCAAAACCCGTTTGCGACCTCTCACCCTTGACCCCCTCACCACGTGACACATGGTCAGCCTCACCCGGCCACTCACCCCCCCCACTTCACCGCCGACCCTGAAGTGGCCAGCCTCTCACCCTCCTACTCACCACCACCACTCACCCCCCCCCCCCCCACTTCACCGCCGACCCTGAAGTGGCCAGCCTCTCACCCTCCTACTCACCACCACCACTCACCACCACCCCTGAATATTGCAGAGTGAGTGGGGGGGGGGTGGATATGGTTGTAGCTGCAGCCGTAGCTGTAGCAGCTGCTGCTTCTACAGCTGCCGCTGCTGCTGCTACAGCTACTGCTGCTTCAGCTGCTTCTACAGCTGCAGCTACTGCTGCTACAGCTGCTGCTGCTACAGCTGTTGCTGCTACAGCTGCTGCTGCTATAGCTGCTGCTGCTGCTGCCGTTGCTGCTGCCGCTGCCGCCACGGCCGCAGCTACAGCTGCCACGGCGGCTGCTGCTGCGGCTGCCGCTGTTGCTGCAGCTGGCGCTGGTGGTGCGCCTCCTTCACCCACTGCTGGATGAGCGCCACCTCGGCGCGGCGCGCGTGCAGGAACGAGTCGGGGTCCTGCGCGCAGTTGGAGCGCAGGTCGGCGTGGTGGGCGCCGTCCGGGATGAGCAGCGCCGGCAGGGAAGGGCTCAGCGAGCGCGTCACCCCGCCGCCCGACCACGGGTCCAGCCCGCCGTTACTGGGGGAGGGAGGGGGGGAGGGTGGAGAGAGAGGGAGGAGAGGGAGGGAGGAGAGGGAGGTGAGAGAGGGAGGGAGGGGAGGGAGGGAGGAGAGGGAGGTGAGAGAGGGAGGGAGGGGAGGGAGGAGAGGGTGGAGAGAGAGGGAGGGAGGAGAGGGAGGGAGGGAAGAGAGGGAGGAGAGGGAGGAGAGAGAGGGAGGGAGGCAGAGAAGGAGGGAGGGGAGGGAGGGGAGGGAGAGGAGGGAGGGGAGGGGAGGGAGGGGAGGGAGGGGAGGGGAGGGAGGGGAGGGAGGAGAGGGTGGAGAGGGTGGAGAGAGAGGGAGGGGAGGGAGGGGGGAGGAGGGGAGGAGGAGGGAGGGGAGGGAGGAGAGGGTGGAGAGGGAGGGAGGGAGGGGAGGGAGGGGAGGGAGGGAGGAGAGGGAGGGAGGGAGGGAGGCAGAGAAGGAGGGAGGGGAGGGAGGGGAGGGAGGGGAGGGGAGGAGGGGAGGGAGGGGAGGGAGGGGAGGGGAGGGAGGGGAGGGAGGGGAGGGGAGGGAGGGGAGGGAGGGGACGGAGGGGAGGGGAGGGAGGGGAGGGAGGAGAGGGTGGAGAGGGTGGAGAGAGAGGGAGGGGAGGGAGGGGAGGGAGGGAGGAGAGGGAGGGAGGGAGGAGAGGGTGGAGAGGGAGGGAGGGAGGGGAGGGAGGGGAGGGAGGGAGGAGAGGGAGGGAGGGAGGCAGAGAAGGAGGGAGGGGGAGGGAGGGGAGGGAGGGGAGGGAGGGGAGGGAGGGGAGGGAGGGGAGGGGAGGGAGGGGAGGGAGGAGGGTGGAGAGGGTGGAGAGAGAGGGAGGGGAGGGAGGGAGGAGAGGGAGGGAGGGAGGGGAGGGGAGGGGAGGGAGGGGAGGGAGGAGAGGGTGGAGAGGGAGGGGAGGGAGGGGAGGGAGGGAGGAGAGGGAGGGAGGGGGACAGAGATACGGGCAGCAGAGAATCAGAATCGTGAATTCTCGTGGAGAAATCCGATGAGCTATGAAGCTTTTTTTTTCACAGATGTCCAGGAGTGTTGGGGGGGGGGGGCACGGAGTCAGAAAAGTTCCCGCAAGAAGTGCAGGGAAGGGTCAAGCGAGTCACCGAAAGTTCAACATCGTCGTCACGCCGTCGTCATCGGTAACCACCGTCGTCATCGGTAACCACGCCGTCGTCATCGGTAACCACGCCGTCGTCATCGGTAACCACGCCGTCGTCATCGGTAACCACGCCGTCGTCATCGGTAACCACGCCGTCGTCATCGGCAACCACGCCGTCGTCATCGGCAACCACGCCGTCGTCATCGGTAACCACGCCGTCGTCATCGGTAACCACGCCGTCGTCATCGGTAACCACGCCGTCGTCATCGGCAACCACGCCGTCGTCATCGGTAACCACGCCGTCGTCATCGGCAACCACGCCGTCGTCATCGGTAACCACGCCGTCGTCATCGGTAACCACGCCGTCGTCATCGGTAACCACGCCGTAAGCATTACCAAGCTGTGCAATGGTCGAGTGGAGTCAACGATGATGCTGTGCGATGACCCCGTTATGACCCCGTTACGATGACCCCGTCACGATGACCCCATTACAATGACCCCATTACGACGACCCCGTCACGACGACCCCGTCACGACGACCCCGTCACGATGACCCCATTACAATGACCCCATTACGACGACCCCATTACGACGACCCCGTCACGACGACCCCGTCACGACGACCCCGTCACGACGACCCCGTTACGATGACCCCATCACGACGACCCCGTCACGACGACCCCGTTACGATGACCCCATTACAATGACCCGTCACGACGACCCCGTCACGACGACCCCGTCACGACGACCCCGTTACGATGACCCCGTCACGACGACCCCGTCACGACGACCCCGTTACGATGACCCCATTACAATGACCCGTCACGACGACCCCGTCACGACGACCCTGTCACGACGACCCCATTACGATGACCCCGTTACAATGACCCCGTCACGACGACCCCGTCACGACGACCCCGTCACGACGACCCCGTCACGACGACCCCGTCGCGACGACCCCGTCGCGACGACCCCGTCGCGACGACCCCCGTCGCGACGCGGTGCCGTGATGACGCGGTGCGGGGAGGCGCCACCTGAAGACGATGTTGGTGTGCTCCGTGATGTTGCGCCCGCCGTAGAGGGTGGGGGCCCAGGCGGGGCGCGGTAGCACCCCCCAGGTGCGGCGGCACCCCTCGGCGAAGGCCGCCTCGTCCCACGGCGCCGCCTCGAACATGTCCACCTCGCCGTCGGAGCACGCCGGCATCACCATCTCCGTACACGCCTGCCGCACGCGCGCGCACAAGCACACACGCACGCGCGCGTACACACACGTACACTCACGCGCACACGTACACACACGTACACACGCGTATACACACGCACACACGTATACACACGTACACACACACATAAACACGTACACACGTATACACACGTATACACACGTACACACACACATAAACACGTACACACGTATACACACGTATACACACGTAAACACGTATACACACGTACACACACACGTACACACGTAAACACACACACGTAAACACGTATACACACGTACACACACACGTACATACGTACACACACACACACATAAACACGTACACACGTACACACACGTACACACACACGTACACACGTATACACACGTACACACGTAAACACACACACACGTAAACACACACACGTACACACACAAATACACACGTACACACACACGTATACATACACGTACACAAGTAAACACGTACACACACACGCACACACACGTACACACACACACGTACACACACACACGTACACACACACACGTACACACACACACGTATACATACACACGTACATACACAAACGTAAACACACAAATACACACGTACAGACATGTATACACACACGTACACACGTAAACACACACGTACACACGTACACACACGTACACACACACGTACACACACACGTACACACGTAAACATGTACACACGTACACACACGTACATACGTAAACACACACATACACACATACACACACGTACACGCACACGTACACACGTACACACACGTACACATGTACACACACGTACACACACACACACGTACACACACACACACACACATGTACAGACACGTACACACACACGTACACACACGTAAACACGTACACACACGTACACACGTACACACGTACACGTACACACGTACACACACATGTACAGACACGTAAACACACACGTACACACGTACACACGTACACACACACGTACACACGTACACACACACGTACACACACGTAAACACACACGTGCAGACACGTACACACGCGTCAACACACGCGTACACATGCAAACACACATGTAGACACGTACACACACGCACACACACGTACACACACACGCGTAAACACACACGAACACACGCATACGTGCACAAACGCGTAAACACACACGAACACACGCATACGTGCACAAACGCGTAAACACACACGAACACACGCATACGTGCACAAACGCGTAAACACACACGAACACACGCATACGTGCACAAACGCGTAAACACACACGAACACACGCATACGTGCACAAACGCGTAAACACACACGCACACACGCATACGTGCACAAACGCGTAAACACACACGAACACACGCATACGTGCACAAACGCGTAAACACACACGAACACACGCATACGTGCACAAACGCGTAAACACATGCAAGCACACACGTAGACTTGTACATATACGTACACAAACACATACACACAGGCACGCAAGCACGCACACACCTACACATACGTGGGCATCACCCCCCCCCCACTATCACCCCCCCCACTATCACCCCCACTTCCCCCCCCCCCCCCACTATCACCCCCCCACTATCACCCCCCCCCACTATCACCCCCACTTCCCCCCCCCCACTATCACCCCTCCCCCTATCACCCCCACTTCCCCCCCCCCACTATCACCCCCCACTATCACCCCCACTTCCCCCCCCCCCCCCACTATCACCCCCCCACTATCACCCCCACTTCCCCCCCCCCCCCACTATCACCCCCCCACTATCACCCCCCCACTATCACCCCCACTTCCCCCCCCCCACTATCACCCCTCCCCCTATCACCCCCACTTCCCCCCCCCCACTATCACCCCCCCACTATCACCCCCACTTCCCCCCCCCCCCACTATCACCCCCCCACTATCACCCCCACTTCCCCCCCCCCCCACTATCACCCCCCACTATCACCCCCACTTCCCCCCCCCCCACTATCACCCCCCCACTATCACCCCCCCACTATCACCCCCACTTCCCCCCCCCCACTATCACCCCTCCCCCCTATCACCCCCACTTCCCCCCCCCCCACTATCACCCCCCCACTATCACCCCCACTTCCCCCCCCCCCCACTATCACCCCTCCCCCTATCACCCCACTATCACCCCCCCCCTCTACTATCACCCCCACTTCCCCCCCCCCACTTTCACTCCCACCCTCCCCCCACTATCACCCCTCCCCCCACTATCACCCCTCCCCCCACTATCACCCCTCCCCCTATCACCCCCCCCCCCCCACTATCACTCCCGCCCTCCCCCCCACCACCCGCACCCCCCACTAAGAGGGTGGGTGGGGTACCTGGTAATCCCAGCCCTGCATGCCCAGGCTGGCGGTGGCGCTCTGCGAGGTGTTGAAGCAGGCGCTGGCACCCGTGTGGTTGTAGTAGACGGAGACCGCCCGCACCACCGCCTGCAGCAGAGCCCCGTCCGGGGCCTCCGGCTCCTGCAGGTGACTGCACACCGCCTGGGGGGGGGGGCACGGGGGTCACGTGACTGCACCACCGCCTGCAGCAGAGCCCCGTCCGGGGCCTCCGGCTCCTGCAGGTGACTGCACACCGCCTGGGGGGGGGGGGCACGGGGGTCACGTGACTGCACCACCGCCTGCAGCAGAGCCCCGTCCGGGGCCTCCGGCTCCTGCAGGTGACTGCACACCGCCTGGGGGGGGGGGGCACGGGGGTCACGTGACTGCACCACCGCCTGCAGCAGAGCCCCGTCCGGGGCCTCCGGCTCCTGCAGGTGACTGCACACCGCCTGGGGGGGGGGGCACGGGGGTCACGTGACTGCACCACCGCCTGCAGCAGAGCCCCGTCCGGGGCCTCCGGCTCCTGCAGGTGACTGCACACCGCCTGGGGGGGGGGGGGGCACGGGGGGGGGGGGCACGGGGGGGGGGGGGCACGGGGGTCACGTGACTGCACACCGCCTAGGGGGGGTGCACGGGGGGGGGGGCACGGGGATCATGTGACTGCACACCGCCTGGAGGGGGCACAGGGGGGGGCACGGGGGTCACGTGACTGCATACCGGGCAAACGGGTGAGTGAGCGAGGAGTGGGCGAGTGCGTGAGAAGGTGAGGGGGGTGAGCGAGCGAGTGAGAGTCTAGGAGGGTCAGTGAGTGAGTGAGCGAGCGAGCGGACAAGCGTGTGAGCGGGCGAGTGAGCGGGCGAGTGAGCGGGCGAGTGAGAGTCTAGGAGGGTCAGTGAGTGAGTGAGCGAGCGGACAAGTGTGTGAGCGGGCGAGTGAGCGGGCGAGTGAGCGGGCGAGTGAGAGTCTAGGAGGGTCAGTGAGTGAGTGAGCGAGCGGACAAGTGTGTGAGCAGGTGAGTGAGCGGGCGAGTGAGAGTCTAGGAGGGTCAGTGAGTGAGTGAGCGAGCGGACAAGCGTGTGAGCGGTGCGAGTGAGCGAGCGAGTGAGAGTCTAGGAGGGTCAGTGAGTGAGTGAGCGAGCGGACAAGCGTGTGAGCGGGCGAGTGAGCGGGCGAGTGAGCGAGCGAGTGAGAGTCTAGGAGGGTCAGTGAGTGAGCGAGCGAGCGGACGAGCATGTGAGCAGGCGAGTGAGCGGGCGAGTGAGAGTCTAGGAGGGTCAGTGAGTGAGTGAGCGAGCAGACAAGCGTGTGAGCGGGCGAGTGAGCGGGCGAGTGAGCGGGCGAGTGAGAGTCTAGGAGGGTCAGTGAGTGAGTGAGCGAGCGGACAAGTGTGTGAGCGGGCGAGTGAGCGGGCGAGTGAGAGTCTAGAAGGGTCAGCGAGTGAGCGAGCGGACAAGTGTGTGAGCGGGCGATTGAGCGGGCGAGTGAGCGGGCGAGTGAGAGTCTAGGAGGGTCAGTGAGTGAGTGAGCGAGCAGACAAGCATGTGAGCGGGCGAGTGAGCGGGCGAGTGAGAGTCTAGAAGGGTCAGCGAGTGAGCGAGCGGACAAGTGTGTGAGCGGGCGATTGAGCGGGCGAGTGAGAGTCTAGGAGGGTCAGTGAGTGAGTGAGCGAGCGGACAAGCGTGTGAGCGGGCGAGCGAGCGGGCGAGTGAGCAGGCGAGTGAGAGTCTAGGAGGGTCAGTGAGTGAGTGAGTGAGCGAGCGGACAAGTGTGTGAGCGGGCGAGTGAGCGGGCGAGTGAGCGGGCGAGTGAGAGTCTAGGAGGGTCAGTGAGTGAGTGAGCTAGCGGACAAGCGTGTGAGCGGGCGAGTGAGTGAGCGAGTGAGAGTCTAGGAGGGTCAGTGAGTGAGTGAGCGGACAAGTGTGTGAGCAGGCGAATGTGAGCGAGCGAGTGAGAGTCTAGGAGGGTCAGTGAGTGAGTGAGCGAGCGGACAAGCGTGTGAGCGGGGCGATGTGAGCGGGCGAGTGAGCGAGCGAGTGAGAGTCTAGGAGGGTCAGTGAGTGAGCGAAGCGAGCGAGCGGACGAGCATGTGAGCAGGCGAGTGAGCGGGCGAGTGAGAGTCTAGGAGGGTCAGTGAGTGACTGAGCGAGCGGACAAGTGTGTGAGCGGGCGAGTGATTGGGCGAGTGAGCGGGCGAGTGAGAGTCTAGGAAGGTCAGTGAGCGAGTGAGCGAGCGGACAAGTGTGTGAGCGGGCGAGTGATTGGGCGAGTGAGCGGGCGAGTGAGAGTCTAGGAGGGTCAGTGAGTGAGTGAGCGAGCGGACAAGTGTGTGAGCGGGCGAGTGAGCGGGCGATGTGAGCGAGCGAGTGAGAGTCTAGGAAGGTCAGTGAGCGAGTGAGCGAGCGGACAAGTGTGTGAGCGGGCGATGTGAGCGAGCGATGTGAGAGTCTAGGAAGGTCAGTGAGTGAGTGAGCGAGCGGACAAGCGTGTGAGCGGGTGAGTGAGCGGGCGAGTGAGCGGGCGAGTGAGAGTCTAGGAGGGTCAGTGAGTGAGTGAGCGAGCGGACAAGTGTGTGAGCGGGCGAGTGAGCGGGCGAGTGAAGCGGGCGAGTGAGAGTCTAGGAGGGTGAGTGAGTGAGTGAGTGAGCGAGCGGACAAGCGTGTGAGCGGGCGAGTGAGCGGGCGAGTGAGAGTCTAGAAGGGTCAGTGAGTGAGCGAGCGGACAAGTGTGTGAGCGGGCGATTGAGCGGGCGAGTGAGAGTCTAGGAGGGTCAGTGAGTGAGTGAGCGAGCGGACAAGCGTGTGAGCGGGCGAGCGAGCGGGCGAGTGAGCGGGCGAGTGAGAGTCTAGGAGGGTCAGTGAGTGAGTGAGCGAGCGGACAAGTGTGTGAGCGGGCGAGTGAGCGGGCGAGTGAGCGGTGCGAGTGAGAGTCTAGGAGGGTCAGTGAGTGAGTGAGCGGACAAGTGTGTGAGCAGGTGAGTGAGCGGGCGAGTGAGAGTCTAGGAGGGTCAGTGAGTGAGTGAGCGAGCGGACAAGCGTGTGAGCGGGCGAGTGAGTGAGCGAGTGAGAGTCTAGGAGGGTCAGTGAGTGAGTGAGCGGACAAGTGTGTGAGCAGGCGAGTGAGCGGGGCGAGTGAGCGAGCGAGTGAGAGTCTAGGAGGGTCAGTGAGTGACTGAGCGAGCGGACAAGTGTGTGAGCGGGCGAGAGTGAACGGGCGAGTGAGCAGGCGAGTGAGAGTCTAGGAGGGTCAGTGAGTGAGTGAGCGAGCGGACAAGTGTGTGAGCAGGCGAGTGAGCGGGCGAGGTGAGCGGGCGAGTGAGAGTCTAGGAGGGTCAGTGAGTGAGTGAGTGAGCGGACAAGTGTGTGAGCGGGCGAGTGAGCGGGCGAGTGAGCGAGCGAGTGAGAGTCTAGGAAGGTCAGTGAGCGAGTGAGCGAGCGGACAAGTGTGTGAGCGGGCGAGTGAGCGGGCGAGTGAGAGTCTAGGAGGGTCAGTGAGTGAGTGAGCGAGCAGACAAGTGTGTGAGCAGGCGAGTGAGCGGGCGAGTGAGCGAGCGAGTGAGAGTCTAGGAGGGTGAGTGAGTGAGTGAGCGAGCGGACAAGTGTGTGAGCAGGCGAGTGAGCGAGCGAGTGAGAGTCTAGGAAGGTCAGTGAGCGAAGTGAGCGAGCGGACAAGTGTGTGAGCGGGCGAGTGAGCGGGCGAGTGAGAGTCTAGGAGGGTCAGTGAGCGAGCGGACAAGTGTGTGAGCGGGCGAGTGAGAGTCTAGGAGGGTCAGTGAGTGAGTGAGTGAGCGGGCGATGTGAGCGGGCGAGTGAGAGTCTAGGAGGGTCAGTGAGTGAGTGAGCGAACGGACAAGTGTGTAAGCAGGCGAGTGAGCGGGCGAGTGGAGCGGGCGAGTGAGCGGGTGGGCGAGCGCACGACTAGGCGAATGAGAGAGCGGGTGCGGCGACTAAGGTGAGTGGGGGGGTGAGTGAGCGAGTGAGCGCAAGTGGACGAGTGAGTGACCAGGAGAGTGGGTGAGCGAACGAGCGAGCGAGCGGACAAGCGTGTGAACAGGCGAGCCAACGGGTGACTTTGAGCGGGTTTTGGCGAGCGGGTGAGCAAGCGGGGCGGGCGAGCAGGCGAGCGGGCGGTGCGGGCGAGCGGGGCGCGTGAGCGAGCGGGCGGGCGAGCCTACGTGCACGGGGAAGGCTGGCAGCGGCTGCAGGAAGCTGGCGGCGTAGGGGTAGTCCACCATGGCCAGGTCGCCCCACGTCTCCGCCAGCCACGCCTTGAGCGCCAGCACGTCGCCGGGCCCACCCAGCGGGGCGCACAGGCGGAAGGTGGAGCCCAGCCAGCGCAGCCCGTCCACTGGCGGTGGGTGGCGGTGGGTGGCGGTGGTGGTGGCACACGGAGACAATGGTTGAGGTGCCTCGCCGCGCGTGGTGCTCAAGGCAAGGCCCCACTGAGATTCTTTTTCACAATAATGATGGCTTCTGATAGCCAGGCGGTGGGAGGCGGGGTGGGTGGTGAGGGGGTGGGCCGTAGGGTGGGTGGGTGGGGGGGTGGGCTGTGTGTGGGTGGGCCATGGGTGGTTGGGTGGGTGGTAGGGGTGGGGCATGGGTGAGTGGGTCATGGGTGGGCCATGGGTGGTTGGGTGGGTGATAGGGGTGGGGCATGGGTGGGTGGGTCATGGGTGGGTCATGGGTGGTTGGGTGATAGGGGTGGGGCATGGGTGGGCCATGGGTGGTTGGGTGGGTGATAGGGGTGGGGCATGGGTGGGTCGGTCATGGGTGGGCCATGGGTGGCTGGGCCATGGGTGAGCCATGGGTGGGTGGTAGGGGTGGGGCATGGGTGGGTGGGCCATGGGTGGGCCGTGGGTGGGCGGGTGGGCTGTGGGTGGGTGGGCCGTAGGTGGATCGGTGGGTAGGTATGTGGACCGTGGGTGGGTCGGTGGGTGGTAGTGGTCAGGGCTGTGGGTGAATGGGTGGGTGGGCCGTAGGTGGGTGGGTGGGTACGGGGTTGGGCCGTGGGTGAGTGGGTAGGGGGGTGGGCCGTGGGTGGGTGGGTCGTGGGTACGGGGTTGGGTCGGTGGGTGGGTGTAGGTGGGTGGGTACGGGGTTGGGCCGTCGGTGGGTGGGTGTAGGTGGGTGGGTACGGGGTTGGGCTGTGGGTGGGTGTAGGTGGGTGGGTACGGGGTTGGGTCGGTGGGTGGGTGTAGGTGGGTGGGTACGGGGTTGGGCCGTCGGTGGGTGGGTGTAGGTGGGTGGGTACGGGGTTGGGCCGTCGGTGGGTGGGTGTAGGTGGGTGGGTACGGGGTTGGGCCGTCGGTGGGTGGGTGTAGGTGGGTGGGTACGGGGTTGGGCCGTCGGTGGGTGGGTGTAGGTGGGTGGGTACGGGGTTGGGCCGTCGGTGGGTGGGTGTAGGTGGGTGGGTACGGGGTTGGGTCGGTGGGTGGGTGTAGGTGGGTGGGTACGGGGTTGGGCCGTCGGTGGGTGGGTGTAGGTGGGTGGGTACGGGGTTGGGCCGTCGGTGGGTGGGTGTAGGTGGGTGGGTACGGGGTTGGGCCGTCGGTGGGTGGGTGTAGGTGGGTGGGTACGGGGTTGGGCCGTCGGTGGGTGGGTGTAGGTGGGTGGGTACGGGGTTGGGTCGGTGGGTGGGTGTAGGTGGGTGGGTACGGGGTTGGGCCGTCGGTGGGTGGGTGTAGGTGGGTGGGTACGGGGTTGGGCCGTCGGTGGGTGGGTGTAGGTGGGTGGGTACGGGGTTGGGCCGTCGGTGGGTGGGTGTAGGTGGGTGGGTACGGGGTTGGGCCGTCGGTGGGTGGGTGTAGGTGGGTGGGTACGGGGTTGGGCCGTCGGTGGGTGGGTGTAGGTGGGTGGGTACGGGGTTGGGTCGGTGGGTGGGTGTAGGTGGGTGGGTACGGGGTTGGGCGTCGGTGGGTGGGTGTAGGTGGGTGGGTACGGGGTTGGGCCGTCGGTGGGTGGGTGTAGGTGGGTGGGTACGGGGTTGGGCCGTCGGTGGGTGGAGGCCTCTCACCGGTGGAGGCCACGTGGTCGATGGCGGCCCAGGACCGCCGCACGCTGTGGGGGCAGGCGGCCCCGCCGCGCGTCTGGAAGGTGCGCGTCACGATGCGAGCGTACGCACCACACTCCGCCAGCCCCGTGAACTGCCAGATGGGCGCAGACGCAGCCAGCGCCCTGACACACGCGGCGGAGCGGGGAGGGGGGGGGGTGAGTGGGGGTGTAAGTGGGGGGGTGGGGGGGTGAGTGGGGGTGTGAGTGGGGGTGTGAGTGGGGGTGTGAGTGGGGGTGCGAGTGGGGGGGTGGGGGTGCGAGTGGGGGGGTGGGGGGGTGGGGGTGCGGGTGGGGGGGTGGGGGTGTGAGTGGGGGTGTGAGTGGGGGTGCGAGTGGGGGTGCGAGTGGGGGGGTGGGGGTGTGAGTGGCGTTACCCGACGACGCTCTGGGGGTACTTCATGCGCAGCCACGCGGCCAGCATGCCGCCGTAGGAGCCGCCCACGGCCACCACGGGGCTGTCCCCCACGCCAGGGACGGTGCCTGTGACGCACGCGGTCACCGCACACGCGGACGACACACACACACATACACACACGCGGACGACACACACACACAGACACATACACACGCGGACGACACACACACACAGACACACACACACGGACGACACACACACACACACATACACACACACATACACACACACATACACACACACACGCGGACGGGCACACACACACAGACACATACACACACACATACACACACACGGACGACACACACACACATGACGTCACCACGACGCTTGTGCCAGGCCATGTGCACCTTGAGGCCACGTGAAGTGTCGAACGCCCGCTGGCAGGAGGTCACGGGGCAGACCCAGCAGGTGCCACGGGTCGACTGACCGAGATGACCGAGATGACTGGCTGATGCACCACCTGTGCCCCCTACTGTACCAACTTGCTGTGCTTTAGCCACCCGGCGCTCCGCTCGTTGTTGTGAGCGTCGCTCCTCCGCCCTCCGTTGTTGTTGGAGGGCGACTGCCTCCAACTGCCCAGTAGCGTCCTTCACGAGCCTCCTCCACAGAGGCCGATCTTGACACCGCTGGTACCAGTCATCGGCAAGTCCACTCAGCTCCACGTCCTCCTGTACCACACCACTCCATCTCTTCTCTAGCCCGTGCCGCGCCCGTTTAGCCCCCTCGATCCGGCTGAACAAAAGCTGTTTGGGCATGCGGTGGCTGGGCATGCGGGCTACATGAACCAGCCAACGCAGCCTTGCCTGCCGGAGGAGCTCACCGATGGGACTTTGCCCAGATCTTTCAAGGATTTGTGAGCTCCTCACACAATCCAGCCTGCAGGTTAAACCCAGGATGGATCTTAGGCAGGCCAGCCTAAATGTTTCCACACACACACACAGACAGACACACAGACAGACGAACACACACACACACGTGCCCCCCTACCCCACACGCACCTCTGATGTGCTCGATGAGCACAGCGAAGTCAGCGAGCGCCTGTGCCGAGGACAGGTACTGCAGCGTCTGCGGGCTCTGGGGAGCCAACGGGAGGGGGGTGGGGGGTGGTAGGGGAGGGGGGAGTGGGGAGGGGAGGAGAGGGGAGTGGGGGGGAGGGGACAGTGGGGAGGGGAGGATAGTGGGGTGGGGGGTGGTAGGGGAGGGGGGAGTGGAGGGGACAGTGGGGAGGGGAGGATAGTGGGGTGGGGGGTGGTAGGGGAGGGGGGAGCGGAGGAGAGGGGAAGAGAGGGGAGGGGAGGAGAGGGGAGGGGAGGGAGGCGAGGGTGGGGGGGTAGGGGAAGGGAGTTAGGTGGGAGGGGAGGGGAGGCGAGGGAGGGGAGGGAGTCAGCAGCAATGCCACAACAAGCTGCCACTCTCCACCGACGATGCCCGTCCCCAGAGCTGGGCCGGTGTGGCAGGGTCGGTGTGGCAGGGCCGGCGTGGCAGGGTCGGTGTGGCAGGGCCGGTGTGGCAGGGTCGGCGTGGCAGGGCCGGCGTGGCAGGGTCGGTGTGGCAGGGCCGGTGTGGCAGGGTCGGTGTGGCAGGGTCGGTGTGGCAGGGTCGGTGTGGCAGGGTCGGCACGGCACGGTTGGTTCTCCACCGGCTGCGCGACCGGGCTCGAGCCGCAAACCAAACCGTGATGCACAGCCGCCATCACCGACAGTCATCCCAATCTGGCTCAGAGCGATTCCCCATGTGTCCCTGCGTGTGTCCCAGCGCGTGTCCCAGCGCGTGTCTCCGTGCGTGTGTCTCCGTGCGTGTGTCTCCATGAGTGTCTCCGTGAGTGTCTCCGTGCGTGCGTCCCCGTGCGTGTCCCTGCGTGTGTCCCAGCGCGTGTCTCCGTGAGTGTCTCCGTGAGTGTCTCCGTGCGTGTGTCCCCGTGCGTCCCTGCGTGTGTCCCAGCGCGTGTCCCCGTGCGCGTGTCTCCATGAGTGTCTCCGTGAGTGTCTCCGTGCGTGTGTCCCCGTGCGTGTCCCTGCGTGTGTCCCAGCGCGTGTCTCCGTGAGTGTCTCCGTGAGTGTCTCCGTGCGTGCGTGTGTCCCCGTGCGTGTCTCTGCGTGTGTCCCAGCGCGTGTCCCCGTGCGCGTGTCTCCATGAGTGTCTCCGTGAGTGTCTCCGTGCGTGTGTCCCCGTGCGTGTCCCTGCGTTTGTCCCAGCGCGTGTCCCCGTGCGTGTGTCTCCGTGAGTGTGTCTCCGTGCGTGTGTCTCCGTGAGTGTGTCTCCGCGCGTGTCTCCGCGAGTGTGTCTCCGTGCGTGTGTCTCCGTGCGTGTGTCTCCGTGAGTGTGTCTCCGCGCGTGTCTCCGTGAGTGTGTCTCCGTGCGTGTGTCTCCATGAGTGTCCCCGTGCATATCCCCGTGAGTGTCTCCATGCGTGTCCCTGCGTTTGTCCCAGCGCGTGTCCCCGTGCGTGTCCCCGTGTGTGTCTCCGTGCGTGTCTCCGTGCGTGTCTCTGCGTTTGTCCCAGCGCATGTCCCCGTGCATGTCCCCGTGCGTGTCCCCGTGAGTGTCTCCATGCGTGTCCCTGCGTTTGTCCCAGCGCGTGTCCCCGTGCGTGTCCCCGTGTGTGTCTCCGTGCGTGTCCCCGTGAGTGTCTCCATGCGTGTCCCTGCGTTTGTCCCAGCGCGTGTCCCCGTGCGTGTCCCCGTGCGTGTCCCCGTGAGTGTCTCCATGCGTGTCCCTGCGTTTGTCCCAGCGCGTGTCCCCGTGCGTGTCCCCGTGCGTGTCCCCGTGAGTGTCTCCATGCGTGTCCCTGCGTTTGTCCCAGCGCGTGTCCCCGTGCGTGTCCCCGTGCGTGTCCCCGTGTGTGTCTCCGTGCGTGTCTCCCCGCGCGTCTCCGTGCGCGTCTCCGTGCGTGCGTGTCCCCGTGTGTGTCTCCGTGCGTGTCTCCGTGCGTGTCTCCCCGCGCGTGTCTCCGTGCGTGTCCCCGTGCGTGCGTCTCCGTGCGTGTGTCCCCGTGCGTGCGTCTCCGTGCGTGTGTCTCCGTGCGTGTCTCCGTGTGTGTGTCTCCGTGCGTGTCTCCGTGCGTGTGTCTCCGTGCGTGTGTCTCCGTGCGTGTCTCCGTGCGTGTCTCCGTGCGTGTGTCTCCGTGCGTGTCTCCGTGCGTGTGTCCCCGTGCGTGCGTCTCCGTGCGTGTGTCTCCGTGCGTGTCTCCGTGCGTGTCTCCGTGCGTGTCTCCGTGCGTGCGTCTCCGTGCGTGTCTCCGTGCGTGTCTCCGTGCGTGTGTCCCCGTGCGTGCGTCTCCGTGCGTTGCGTCTCCGTGCGTGTCTCCGTGCGTGTGTCTCCGTGCGTGTGTCTCCGTGCGTGTCTCCGTGAGTGTCTCCGTGTCAGTGTCTCCGTGAGTGTCTCCGTGCGTGTGTCTCCGCACCGAGTAGGCTTTGTCCCCGAATGGCAGCGACTCCCCGTAGTAGCGGTGCTCAGCGAACACGAGCAGAGCACCCAGCTCCTCCGCCACGTCCCACATGAAGCCCTGCAACCGGCAACACCCCAACAGTCAACACCGTCACAGTCAACACCGTCACAGTCAACACCGTCACGGTCAACACCGTCACAGTCAACACCGCCACAGTCAACACCCCAACAGTCAACACCGTCACAGTCAACACCGCCACAGTCAACACCGTCACAGTCAACACCCCAACAGTCAACACCGTCACAGTCAACACCGCCACAGTCAACACCGTCACGGTCAACACCCCAACAGTCAACACCGTCACAGTCAACACCGCCACAGTCAACACCCCAACAGTCAACACCGTCACAGTCAACACCGTCACAGTCAACACCGTCACGGTCAACACCGTCACGGTCAACACCGTCACAGTCAACACCGCCACAGTCAACACCCCAACAGTCAACACCGTCAGTCAACACCGCCACAGTCAACACCGTCACAGTCAACACCGTCACAGTCAACACCGCCACAGTCAACACCGTCACAGTCAACACCGTCACAGTGCTAACCGCTGCACCACCGCTCCACTACCACCACAGACAACAACAGCCGCCATTCGCCACGAAGTCGCGGTGAAGTCACCCCCGGCGCTCGTGCCAGGCTAGGTGCGCTTAGAGGCTGTGGCGTGAAGTGTCGAACGCCCGCCGGCACGAGGTCACGGGACAGACCCTGCAGGTGGCATGATGGGTTGACCGACGACTGAGAGGACTGGCTGCTGATGCACCACCTCTGCCCCCTATTGTGCCAACCTCTAAAACCACCACCTCCTCCACCATGACCACCTCCACCACCTCCACTACCACCTCCACCACCACCATCCCCCTCACGGTTACCACCACCCCCCTCACGGTTACCACCACCACCCCCTTCACTGTTACCACCACTACAACCACAACCTCCACCACCACCACATCCACCACCTCCTCCACCACCAACTCCCACCACCACCACCTCCTCCACCACCACCACCTTCACCTCCCACCACCACCCCCCCCTTCACTGTTACCACCACTACAACCACAACCTCCACCACCACCACATCCACCACCACCACCACCACCTCCCACACCACCACCACCACAACCACCACCACCTCCCACCACCACCACCTTCCACCACCTCCCACCACCACCTTCACCTCCAACCACCACCACCACAACCACCACCACAACCACCACCACCCCCGTCACGACTACCACCGACTCAACGACCGCCACCGGCCCGTGCCCTCACGGTGTTGTTGCAGAACCAGGCGATGTCTCCCTCGTTGCCGGTGTAGAAGAGCACCGGTCCACCGGCGCGGTGGTGCCGGGGCCGACTGCAGGTAGCGCTGCTTGAAGTTGCCGTCCTCCGCAAAGCCAAAGTGGTCGATCTGGGGGAGGGGGGAGGAGGGAGGGAGGGGGGGGGTAGGTGGGGGGGGAGAGGGGGGGGGTAGGTGGGGGTTGATGGGGGGGAGGGGTGGGGGAGGGGAGGGGGTAGATGGGGGGGGAGGGGAGGAGGGAGTAGGTGGGAGGAGGGGAGGTGGGGGTAGGTGGGGGGGGGGGTGAGAGGGTAGGTGGGGGGGAGAGGTGTGGGGGAAAGGTGGGGGGGGTAGGTGGGGGGGAGAGAGGTGGGGGTAGGTGGGGGGTTTGAGGAGGGGGTAAGGGTAGGTGGGGGAGGGAGTTCAGGGGGGGAGGGGTGGGGGGAGGTGGGGGGGAAGGGTGGGGGGAGGTGGGGGGGGAGGGGTGGGGGTAGATGGGGGGGAAGGGTGGGGATAGGTAGGGGGGGAAAGGTGGAGAGGTGGGGGGTAGGTGGGGGAGGAGAGGTGGGGGTAGGTGGGGGTAGGTGGGGGGTTTGAGGAGGGGGTAAGGGTAGGTGGGGGAGGGAGTTGAGGGGGGGAGTTCAGGGGGGGAGGGGTGGGGGAGGGGTGGGGGGAGGTGGGGGGGAAGGGTGGGGGTAGGTGGGGGGGAGGGGTGGGGGTAGATGGGGGGGAAGGGTGGGGATAGGTAGGGGGGGAAAGGTGGAGAGGTGGGGGGTAGGTGGGGGAGGAGAGGTGGGGGTAGGTGGGGGTAGGTGGGGGGTTTGAGGAGGGGGTAAGGGTAGGTGGGGGAGGGAGTTGAGGGGGGGAGTTCAGGGGGGGAGGGGTGGGGGAGGGGTGGGGGGAGGTGGGGGGGAAGGGTGGGGGTAGGTGGGGGGGAGGGGAGGAGGGAGGGGGGGGGGTGAGAAGGTAGGTGGGGGGGGGTAGGTGGGGGGGAAAGGTGGAGAGGTGGGGGTAGGTGGGAGGGGGAGGTGGGGGGGAGGAGTGGGGGGAGGTGGGGGGTGGGGGGGAGGGATGGGGGAGATGGGGGGGGAGATGGGGGAGGGGTGGGGGGAGGTGGGGGTTGATGGGGGGGAGGGGTGGGGGGAGGTGGGGGGTGGGTAGATGGGGGGGAGGGGTGGAGGAGATGGGGGAGATGGGGGAGGGGTGGGTGGAGGTGGGGTGGAGGTTGATGGAGGGGAGGGGTGGGGGGAGGTGGGGGGTGGGGGTGGGTGGGGGGAGGGGTGGGGTAGATGGGTGGGAGGGGTGGGGGACGTGGGGGGTTGGAGGAGAGGGGAAGAGGGGGTGGCGGTGGGGGTCCGTGCCAGAGTCAGAATGTTGTCATACTGCAGGGAGGAATCCGATGAGCTCTAAAAGCTCTTTCCCCACAGATATCCAGAGGTACAGATATCCAGAGGTGCAAGAAAGGTGCAAAGAAATCTCCCCAAACACATTACAAATACAATAATAAAAATAAAACATTATAACATACAATTCTCACGACGTTTCGGCCACAACGCAAGCAGCCGTCCGCAGGTGAAGAACAGGGCTGTCGTTCATTCAGACGCTGTCCTTCCGACAGACCTGTTCTTCACCTGAGGACGGCTGCTTGCGTTGTGGCCGAAACGTCGTGAGAATTGTATTTTATTATGTTTGATTTTTATTATTTTATTATTTCCCTTCTACGTGATGACTTCACCGAAAGAACCAAGAAGATGAATCCCTGCAGTCACGAAGGCTTTAAATCAAAACATTACAAATACAACACTTAAGGGACCGTCCATAAATGACGTCACGCACCTAGGAGGGGAGGGGGGGTCAGACATTTGTGACGATGTGTGACGAGGGGGGGGTGAGAAACGTGACGTCACATCAAAATGCGCAACTTTAATAAATAAATATAGACAACACGTTCTACTTAATTAAATAGACTTTGTAATAAATGTTTTCTCCTACAACATCAGAGTGCAGCGCCACATTAAATACGCAATACAATGACAATAGTTTAAAGCGATTTTAAGCATGTTTAACTTTTTTTTTTTGGGGGGGGGCAGAGCTTTGTGACGTCACATTTTAGGGGGGGTCTGACTTTTTGTGACGAAGTGGGGGGGGGTCAAAAAAATCGTCCAAAAAAATCGCGTGACGTCATTTATGGACGGCCCCTTCGTTACAACCTCCACAAATATCCCCTTGGTGACCCCCCCCCGTGGTACCTTCTGCTCCAGGTAGTGTGTGCTGTAGGAGACCCCAGGCGAGGGGGTCCATCCTCGGACCCTGAGCGCCAGGGGTCTCGGGACGCGGGGGACCCCAGCGGCTCCGGCTGACGGACAGAGCAGCAGCAGCAGCGCCAAGGGGGTGAGGAGGGGGATGAGGGGGAGAAGTGGGGAGCGAGGGGGTCCTGGGGGGAGGGAACAAGGGGGTTCTGGGGGAGAGCGAGGGGGTCCTGGGAGGGAGCGAGGGGGCTCTGGGGGGGTGCGAGGGGGCTCTGGGGGGGAGCGAGGGGGCTCTGGGGGGGAGCGAGGGGACCCTGCGAGGGAGCGAGGGGGCCCTGGGAGGGGGTAGCGAGGGGACTCAAGACCCATGACCGCAGGAGCTGTTGCGATGTCCACCTTCTGAGGGGTTCGGGTCACGTGGTCCCCCCAACACCCCTCGCTGTCACGTGAGCCGCGGCACGCGCCGGGGGGGGATCACGTGCTGGGGGGAGTGGAGTGCGTCATGACGTCACGGTCACAGGTTTTTATTGCGGTGACGTCACCGCGATGAATTCGACGCGCGGACAGACACCCCGGATGACGTCATCACGCACGCAGTTGGTTCACCGAGGCCACGTAACGCTGGGTTGGGTGGGGGGGGGTCGGTCACGTGGTAATGAGGGGGGGGAGGAGGGTGGAGAGAGGCGGGGCACGTGAGGAGGGGGAGGATTGTTAGCGTGCGTGATGACGTCACCACACAAACATCGACGCCGTGACGTCACGCGGACACGTAGCGACGTCACCGCGTGAAATAACGTGCGCGGTGACGTCACCAGGTAACGTGCGCGGTGACGTCACCGCTACCCTGAATCAATTTCAGATTTAACAAAATTCACATTTAGATTTAAAGCTTTCGTGACTGCAGGGATTCATCTTCTTGGTTCTTTCGGTAAAGTCACGTAGAAGGGAAACAATAAAATAATAAAAATATAAAACAATACAATTATCATCATCAGTCTTAATTTTACAACTTTCGTGACTGCAGGAATTATTATGTTTCTTTCGGTTAAGTCACGTCTAAAGATAAAATAATAAATTAAATTAAATAATAGAATACGACGCTCTCTCTATGTATCTTGGTGATATCCGTCTGCTAATATGTCTGTCTATAGTTTTCTGGTTAGATTTTATGTCGCTATTTCATTATACCTGATGATGATTGCTTGTGTTGCAATCGAAACGTCGTATTCTATTATTTAATTTATTATTTTATCTTTAGACGTGACTTAACCGAAAGAAACACATAATAATATCATCATCAGGTGTGAAAAACACAGCGAGAAGATTTATTTTATTGTTTCCCTTCTACGTGACTTTCCCGAAAGAACCAAGAATTTAAACTTCACATTCACAAGAAGTTTAATTTCCCCGCCGAGTTAAAAGCGCATTGAGCTTAAGGAGCTGTTCATTTCAAGGGCTACTCCGCCGGCAGATATCAGAATGCGGAGCGCTATGGTGGCTGTGAGATGTTGACTACCTCGCCTGGTATACAGGAGGTCTGTGTCTCTCTCTCTCATCATCATCACGGTGGCTAAGAGATGTTGACTACCTCGCCTGATCTACAGGAGGTCTGTGTCTCTCTCTCTCATCATCATCACGGTGGCTAAGAGATGTTGACTACCTCGCCTGGTCTACAGGAGGTCTGTGTCTCTCTCTCATCATCATCACGGTGGCTAGGAGATGTTGACTACCTCGCCTGGTATACAGGAGGTCTGTGTCTCTCTCTCTCATCATCACGGTGGCTGTGAGATGTTGACTACCTCGCCTGGTATACAGGATGTCTGTGTCTCTCTCTCATCATCATCACGGTGGCTAGATGTTGACTACCTCGCCTGGTATACAGGTCTGTGTCTCTCTCTCTCATCATCACGGTGGCTAAGAGATGTTGACTACCTCGCCTGATCTACAGGAGGTCTGTGTCTCTCTCTCTCATCATCATCACGGTGGCTAAGAGATGTTGACTACCTCGCCTGATCTACAGGTCTGTGTCTCTCTCTCTCATCATCATCACGGTGGCTAAGAGATGTTGACTACCTCGCCTGGTCTACAGGAGGTCTGTGTCTCTCTCTCATCATCATCACGGTGGCTAGGAGATGTTGACTACCTCGCCTGGTCTACAGGAGGTCTGTGTCTCTCTCTCTCATCATCATCACGGTGGCTAAGAGATGTTGACTACCTCGCCTGATCTACAGGAGGTCTGTGTCTCTCTCTCTCATCATCATCACGGTGGCTAGGAGATGTTGACTACCTCGCCTGGTCTACAGGAGGTCTGTGTCTCTCTCTCTCTCATCATCATCACGGTGGCTAGGAGATGTTGACTACCTCGCCTGGTCTACAGGAGGTCTGTCTCTCTCTCATCATCATCACGGTGGCTAGGAGATGTTAACTACCTCGCCTGGTATACAGGAGGTCTGTGTCTCTCTCTCATCATCATCACGGTGGCTAGGAGATGTTGACTACCTCGCCTGGTATACAGGAGGTCGTGGGTTCGATCCCGACCCTGACGACGCCTGCTGCTGCTGTATATTTGGAGTCTGTGTGTCTCTCTCTCTCTCATCATCACGGTGGCTGTGAGATGTTGACAACCTCACATGGTGTGCAGGTCTGTGTCTCTCTCTCTCATCATCACGGTGGCTGTGAGATGTTGACAACCTCGCCTGGTATAGAGGTCTGTCTCTCTCATCATCATCACGGTGGATATGAGATGTTAACTACCTCGCCTGGTATACAGGAGGTCTGTGTCTCTCTCATCATCATCACGGTGGCTAGGAGATGTTGACTACCTCGCCTGGTATACAGGTCGTGGGTTCGATCCCGGCCCTGACGATGCCTGCTGCTGCTGTATATTTGGATTCTGAGTGTCTCTCTCATCATCATCACGGTGGCTAGGAGATGTTAACTACCTCGCCTGGTGTGCAGGAGGTCGTGGGTTCGATCCCAGCCCTGACGATGCCTGCTGCTGCTGTATATTTGGAGTCTGAGTGTCTCTCTCATTATCATCATTATCACGGTGGCTAGGAGATGTTAACTACCTCGCCTGGTACGCAGGAGGTCGTGGGTTCGATCCCGACCCCGACGATGCCTGCTGCTGCTGTATATTTCGAGTTTGCGTGTCTCTCTCTCGCCGTTGCATCAATTGGTGACGGCCAGCTTAGCTTCTCGAAAATAAAAAAAAAAGCTGCATACAGAGCTCAGGGGAGCCCTCACCCGCTACTATTTAAAAAGTTGAAATCGTACAGTTTAGAGAAGACGCGGTGGCCGGGTGCTGGTGGGTGTGCAAGCGGATTTATTTGGACAGACGAACGAACACACACACACGTGCTAAAACTACGCGCGCCGGCTGGACTACCGCCCCCCCACCACCGCCCCCCCCCCCCCCCCCCACCACGATGCCGAGCCGACCGAAATCACCGGGCCCACCGACTCACCGATCGGCACCGGAGGCAACGACAGGAGGTTGTGAAAACTCCTTTCTTTCGAACTGCTCGTCGTTGTGTTTAGTGTTGTCGTCCCCCCCACCACCCACTTACCGCACCTCCGATTTGGTGACGGTTTGGCCACGGCACGGTGGCGCGCAAAAGGAGTTCAACCAAGAACCGTGCCGGACGCCAGGGCGGCGGCGGTGGCAGTAGCCGCCTTGCCCCATCGTCCGTCACCGCCGTCATCGTCGCCGTCACCGCCAACCCCATTAGCCAACGTGCCAATTCCATCCGACGAGAATTGTCGTCATCGTCGCCGGCAAAATCACCGCCGGCAAAATCACCGCCGGCATCATCATCATCATCACCGCAACCGCCGCCGCCAACGCCATCAGCCAACGTGCCAATTCCATCTGACGAGAATCGTCGTCGTCGTCATCATCATCGCCGCCGCCGGCAAAAATCACCGCCGTTTAAAAAACAATTGATCCATCTCATCGCCCGTGGACCGGACCGCACGGAGACCGCACGGAGACCGCACGGAGACCGCAGCGCGGAGACCGCAGCGCGGAGACCGCACGGCGGAGACCGCACGGCGGAGACCGCACGGAGACCGCAGCGCGGAGACCGCACGGCGGAGACCGCACGGAGACCGCAGCGCGGAGACCGCAGCGCGGAGACCGCAGCGCGGAGACCGCAGCGCGGAGACCGCACGGAGACCGTAGCGCGGAGACCGTAGCACGGAGACCGTAGCACGGAGACCGTAGCACGGAGACCGTAGCACGGAGACCGTAGCACGGAGACCGTAGCACGGAGACCGTAGCACGGAGACCGTAGCACGGAGACCGTAGCACGGAGACCGTAGCACGGAGACCGTAGCACGGAGACCGTAGCACGGAGACCGTAGCACGGAGACCGTAGCACGGAGACCGTAGCACGGAGACCGTAGCACGGAGACCGCACGGAGACCGTAGCGCGGAGACCGCAGCGCGGAGACCGCAGCGCGGAGACCGCACGGAGACCGCAGTTGCGACGCTCATTTGCCGTCTCGCTCTCTCTCGCTCTCCCGACCGACTGACCGACTGACCGACTGACCGACCGCGCGCACCGCATTTTCCCCAAAATCACCGCCAATGTGCACAGCCCTGCACCGGACGACGACAACACCAACACCGCCGGCTACGCACCGATTGCACCGATTAGAGGCTCTCGTCTCATTGCGGGAGAGACATGCGGTGGGGGGGGGGGGGGGGGTTAGGCATGGGGGGGGGGTTGACCGGGTGAGCCCGGCGCTAGCGGCGTACAGAACTAACGCCGCCGCAGTGCGACGGAGACTACGACGACGACTACTACGACAAGAAGCGCGATGCAGCGGCGTGCGGTGAGAGTGGCGCGCCGCTGAGCCGTGGTTAGCGAGCGTGCTGCGGGGGGTTGGTGTGTGAGTGGGGGTTTGTGTGTGAGTGGGGGTTAGTGTGTGTGGGGGTTTGTGTGTGAGTGGGGGTTTGTGTGTGTGGGGGTTTGTGTGTGAGTGGGGGTTTGTGTGTGAGTGGGGGTTTGGGGGTTAGTGTGTGTGTGTGGGGTTAGCGTGTATGGGTTAGTAAGTGGGGGTTTGTGTGTGAGTGGGGTTAGTGTATGTGAGTGGAATGTTAGTGTGTGTGAGTGTTCCGTGTGTGCGTGTGTTCCGTGTGTGCGAGTGTTCCGTGTGTGTGTTCCGTGTGTGTGTTCCGTGTGAGTGAGTGTCCTGTGTGTGTGTAAGTGTTCCCCATGGTTAGTGAGTGTGCTGTGGGGTTAGTGTATGTGAGTGGAGGTTAGTGTGTGTGAGTGTTCCGTGTGTGTGTTCCGTGTGTGTGTTCCGTGTGAGTGAGTGTCCTGTGTGTGTGTAAGTGTTCCCCATGGTTAGTGAGTGTGCTGTGGGGTTAGTGTATGTGAGTGGAGGTTAGTGTGTGTGAGTGTTCCGTGTGTGCGTGTGTTGTGTGTGTGTGTGTGTTCCGTGTGAGTGAGTGTCCTGTGTGTGTGTAAGTGTTCCCCATGGTTAGTGAGTGTGCTGTGGGGTTAGTGTATGTGAGTGGAGGTTAGTGTGTGTGAGTGTTCCGTGTGTGCGTGTGTTGTGTGTGTGTGTGTGCCGTGTGAGTGAGTGTCCTGTGTGTGTGTAAGTGTTCCCCATGGTTAGCGAGTGCGCTGTGGGGTGAGCGTGTGTGTGTGTTCTGTGTGTGTGTGTTCCGTGTGAGTGAGTGTTCCGTGTGTGTGTTCTGTGTGTGTGTGTGTTCTGTGTGTGTGTGTGTTCTGTGTGCGTGTGTTCCGTGTGAGTGAGTGTTCTGTGTGTGTGTGTGTGTGCTCCCCAGGGTTAGCGAGTGCGCTGTGGGGTGAGCGTGAGTGAGCGTGAGTGAGTGCGAGCGTGAGCGAGTGCAAGGAGCGAGTGCGGTTGGGGGGCGGGGGGAGTGGTGGCCGTGCTAGTTTTGGAAGAGCGAGCGCGTGAACTCGATGTAGTCAAAGGCTCCGGGCAGCTCGCGACCCTTGCCGTCACAGTACGGCTTCATGTGCGAGATGCAGTAGTCGGCTTGCTCCCGCGTGAGATTCTGCTCCCGCACAGGTGAGGAAGGAGGGGGGGGAGACACACAAGAACAAAGATCCCCAACGTGTAGCCTCAACAGGCCGCAGGGGCAAGTGCTGTTAGCGAGCGGCGCCTACGAAGGCCGGCACGGCGCACGAGGGGGTGGGTGGCCAGCGCCACGCCCGGCCGACTTTGTCTCTCCCAGTGGCGATGTTTACTAAGCGCCGCGCCAGGTAACTCATTTGAGGCTGAGTCGACCTAGGGGGTGCCCGGGATCGGTTCAGAGAATCGTCGCCGCCGGCGTTGGCCGTGAGCGGGAATCGAACTCGGGCCGCCGGGTTCGCAGCGCTAACAGCTACACCCACCGCTCCCCACTGTAAGCACGCACGCACGCACGTGCACGCACACACGCGCACGCACGCACACACACGCACGCACGTGCACGCACACACACACGCGCACGCACACACACACACGCACACACACACGC
>NC_136342.1:3462200-3499700 GCF_964198595.1 Lampetra fluviatilis | reverse complement strand
GTGTGTGCGTGTGTACGTGCGGCATGTGTACGTGTGCACGTGCACGTGCGCACGTGTGCGCGTGCGTGCGTGCGTTGGGGCACCTGGTACAGCTCCTCCTTGGTGACGAAGGGCTTCCCCTCGGCGCTGAGAGCCCGGAAGGCGCTCTCCACCTCGTCCGACGACTTCACGTTCTCCGTCTCGCGGCTGATCATGAACGCCATGTACTCCTGCAGCGACACCTGCCCGTCCCTGCAACGACAACAACAACGCCACGCGCTCACTCACTCACTCGCTCGCTCGTGTAGTCACACACTCACCCTATCATGCACTCGCTCGCTCACTCGCCCACACGCTCGCCTGCTCACTCACCCGATCGCGCACTCGCTCTCTCGTGTAGTCACACACTCACCTACCCGCTCGCCCACTCGCCAACACGCTCATCCAATCGCGCACTCGCCCACCTGCTCACCCGCTCGCTCACCAGCTCACGAAGTCACGCACTCACCCACCCGCCCACCCGCCCACCAGCTCACCAGCTCACCAGCTCACCAGCTCACCAGCTCACCAGCTCACCCTCGCGCGAAGACACGCATTCGCTCGCTCGCTCGCCCACACGCTCACCCGATCATGCGCTCACCCGCTCACCCGCTCACCCTCGCGCGAAGTCACGCACTCGCCCACTCGCTCACTCGCCCACACGATCACACACTCGCTCAGCCACCCTCGCGTTGACGTGCCGACTCACTGTGTACCGGACCTCGGTACAAACTGATTCCTGCTGCCAATCGACGCAGTCGCCCAGTTCCCGCACTGCCCCCTCGCCTGGTCTACAGGAGGTCGTGGGTTCGATCCCGACCCTGACGATGCCTGCTGCTGTATATTTGGAGTCTGCATGTCTCTCTCTCTCATCATTATCATCGCGGTGGCTAGGAGATGTTAACTAACTCACCTGGTATACAGGATGTCGTGGGTTCGATCCCGACCCCGACGCCTGCTGCTGCTGTACATTTGGAGTCTGCGTGTCTCTCTCATCATCATCATCATCACGGTGGCTAGGAGATGTTGACTACCTCGCCTGGTACGCAGGAGGTCGTGGGTTCGATCCCGACCCCGACGCCTGCTGCTGCTGTACATTTGGAGTTTGAGTCTCTCTCTCTCATCATCATCACGGTGGCTATGAGATGTTAACTACCTCGCCTGGTACGCAGGAGGTCGTGGGTTCGATCCCGACCCTGACGCCTGCTGCTGTATATTTCGAGTTTGCGTGTCTCTCTCTCTCTCTCATCATTATCATCACGGTGGCTAGGAGATGTTAACTACTTCGCCTGGTCTAGAGGAGGTCGTGGGTTCCATCCCGACCCTGACGCCTGCTGCTGTATATCTGGAGTCTGCGTGTCTCTCTCTCTCATCATCATCACGGTGGCTAGGAGATGTTAACCACCTCGCCTGGTACGCAGGAGGTCGTGGGTTCGATCCCGACCCTGACGCCTGCTGCTGCTGCTGTATATCTGGAGTCTGCGTGTCTCTCTCTCTCTCCTCGGGCTTTTCCCCCCTCGGCATTTAGAATCGACATCAGGGCGTTGAGATGATATTTGGCTGCTGATAGAAATCTCCACGTGATGATGATGACAACGACGCGGCTGGTGGGGTGGGTGGGTGGGTGTGGTGTGGGCGGGTGGGTGGGTGTGGTGTGGGCGGGTGGGTGTGGTGTGGGCGGGTGGGTGGGTGTGGTGTGGGCGGGTGGGTGTGGTGTGGGTGTTGGGTGGGTGTGGTGTGGGTGTTGGGTGGGTGTGGTGTGGGCGGGTGGGTGTGGTGTGGGTGTTGGGTGGGTGTGGTGTGGGTGTTGGGTGGGTGTGGTGTGGGTGTTGGGTGGGTGTGGTGTGGGTGTTGGGTGGGTGTGGTGTGGGTGGGTGTGGTGTGGGTGTGGTGTGGGTGTGGTGTGGGTGTGGTGTGGGTGTTGGGTGGGTGTGGTGTGGGCGGGTGGGTGTGGTGGGGTGGGTGGGTGGGCGGGTGGGTGGGGGGGCGCGATGACGAGCGGGAGGACGTCGTCGTTACCGGTTGGGGTCGACGATGTTAAGAATGTTCTGGAACTCCGGGTCGGGTTCGCCCTCCTCCACCATGGGCAGGTCGTAGCCCAGCGAGCGGAGGCACGACTTGAACTCCTGGTGGTTGAGGCGCCCCGAGCGGTCCTTGTCAAAGTGCCTGACGGACGTGTCGCCGTTGTGGGGGGGGGGGGCGGCAAGGGGCGGAGGGGTTAGTCGCGTGTGTGCGTGCAAGTGTCAGACACACGCCACGTGTCGTACACACACACACGCACGTGCGCGCGTGTGTGTGTGTGACGGACACACGCCACGTGTCGTACACACACGCACGTGCGCGCGTGTGCGCGTGCAAGTGTCAGACACGCCACGTGTCGTACACACACGTGCGCGTGTGTGCGCACGTGCACGTGACGGACACACGCCACGTGTCGTACACACACGTGCACACACGCACGTGCGCGCGTGTGTGCGTGCACGTGACGGACACACGCCACGTGTCGTACACACACACACGCACGTGCGCGCGTGTGTGCGTGCACGTGACGGACATACGCCACGTGTCGTACACACACGTGCACACACGCACGTGCGCGCGTGTGTGCGTGCACGTGACGGACACACGCCACGTGTCGTACACACACACACGCACGTGTGCGCGTGTGTGCGTGCACGTGACGGACATACGCCACGTGTCGTACACACACGTGCACACACGCACGTGCGCGCGTGCGTGCACGTGACGGACACACGCCACGTGTCGTACACACACGTGGAACCACGCTCGTGCGCGCGTGTGCGCGAGTGCGCGTGTCGGACGTACGTCGTTTGCACGAATTTATCACACGTGCACGGCACACACAATACCAAACCCCGCCATTCGCCACTAAGTGACGGTGACGTCACCACGCCGCCTGTGCCAGGCCAGGTGCACTTTGAGGCTATCGCGTGAAGAGTCGAAGGCTCTCTGACAGGTAGGTCACGGGACAGACCTTGCAGGTGCCATGGGCTGGCTGACTGAGATGAACGGTAGATGCACCACCAGCTGTACCCCCCTACTGTGCCAGGCTAGGTGCAGGAGGTCACGGGACAGACCTTGCAGGTGCCATGGGCTGGCTGACTGAGATGAACGGTAGATGCACCACCAGCTGTACCCCCCTACTGTGCCAGGCTAGGTGCAGGAGGTCACGTGACAGACCCAGCAGGTTGCATGGGCTGGCTGACTGAGATGACCGGTAGACGCACACCGGCTGTACCCCCCTACTGTGCCAGGCTAGGTGCAGGAGGTCACGTGACAGACCCAGCAGGTTGCATGGGCTGGCTGACTGAGATGACCGGTAGACGCACACCGGCTGTACCCCCCTACTGTGCCAGGCTAGGTGCAGGAGGTCACGCGACAGACCCTGCAGGTGCCGTGGGTCGACTGACTGAGATGAACGGTAGATGCACCACCAGCTGTACCCCCCTACTGTGCCAGGCTAGGTGCAGGAGGTCACGTGACAGACCCAGCAGGTTGCATGGGCTGGCTGACTGAGATGACCGGTAGACGCACACCCGGCTGTACCCTCTACTGAACGATACACACACACACACGTGAGTGCGTGCGAGCGTGCGTGCGAGCGAGAGGGGGTGACTCACTTGAACATCATGCTGAAGTCCTTGAGGGCCTCCTCTGTGACACCCGTCGTGTTCCTGCAGACACGCGCAGCACACCGGCGTCACCCCACGGCGCGCGCTCCGAGCGCGTGTGTTGTGTGTGTTGTGTGTGTTGTGTGTGTGTGTTGTGTGTGTGTGTTGTGTGTGTGTGTTGTGTGTGTGTTGTGTGTGTGTTGTGTGTGTTGTGTGTGCGTTGTGTGCGTTGTGTGTGTTGTGTGTGTTGTGTGTGTGTGTTGTGTGTGTGTGTTGTGTGTGTGTGTTGTGTGTGTGTTGTGTGCGTTGTGTGTGTTGTGTGTGTTGTGTGTGTGCGTTGTGTGTGCGTGTTGTGTGTGCATGTGTGGGTACTGTGCGGGTCCGCGTGGAGCGAGTGTGTGGAGCGAGCGGTGTGACCGAACGAGCGAGCGGTGAGGAACGAGCGAGCGGTGTGACCGAGCGAGCGATGCGAGCGAGCGATGCGAGCGAGCGGTGTGACAGAGCGAGCGATGCGAGCGAGCGATGCGAGCGAGCGGTGTGACCGAGCGAGCGATGCGAACGAGCGATGCGAGCGAGCGGGGTGATCAAGCGAGCGAGCGGGGTGATCAAGCGAGCGAGCGATGCGAGCGGGGTGATCAAGCGAGCGATGCGAGCGAGCGATGCGAGCGAGCGATGCGAGCGAGCGGGGTGATCAAGCGAGCGAGCGGTGAGAGAGAGCGGCGTGAGCGGTGCGGTGTGAGTGACCGAGCGAGCGTGGAGCGAGCGGTGCGAGTGACCGAGCGAGCGTGGAGCGAGCGGTGAGAGCTCGGAGCGAGCGGTGCGACCGAGTGAGTGCGGGGCGAGCGGAGCGATTCGGAGCGAGTGGTGCGGATCCAGCGAGTGGCGAGGAGCGAGCGAGCGAGCGGTGTGAGCGGTGCGACCGAGCGAGCGAGAGCGGTGGGAGCGGCGTGAGCAGTGCGACCGAGTGAGTGAGTGCGGAGCGAGCGGTTCGAGCGCGGAGCGAGCGGTGCGACCGAGTGAATGCAGAACGAGCGGTGAGAGCGGAGCCGTTCGGATCGAGCTAGCGGTTCGGATCGAGCGAGCGGTTCGGAGCGAGCGGTGCGGAGCCAGCGAGTGGCGCGGAGCGAGCGAGCGGTGTGAGCGGTGCGACCGAGCGAGCGAGAGCGGTGGGAGCGGTGCGAGCGGTGCGAGCGGTTCGGGGCGAGCGGTAAGAGCGGAGCCGTTCGGATCGAGCGAGCGGTTCGGAGCGAGCGAGAGCGGTGCGAGCGGTTCGGGGCGAGCGGTACGAGCGGAGCCGTTCGGATCGAGCGAGCGGTTCGGAGCGAACGGTGCGGATCCAGCGAGCGGTTCGGAGCGAGCGAGCGATGCGAGAGTGGTGCGACCGAGCGAGCGAGATCGAGCGAGCGGTTCGGAGCGAGCGAGAGCGTTGCGAGCGGCACGAGCCGTGCGACCCTCTCACCGGGCCTGTATCTGCTGCTCCAGGTTGTGCTGCATGCGCATGCCCAGCTGGTCCAGCTGGTCCCACTGCTGCGCCAGCCCCACTGTGCTGTGCTCCGTGTACTTGTTATCCAGGATGAGCGCCTCCTCCATGGCGGCGCCCAGGTCCTCGATCTTCTTCAGCTGGCTCTTCATGGCGCGGATCTCCTGGTGCTTGCGCTGCACCCGGCGCGGGGAGGGGGGGGCAGCGAGGGGGGGGGGGGCAATACATTACACTGCTATACACTACACTACACTACTATACACTACACTACTATACACTACACCACTATACACTACACCACTATACACTACACCACTATACACTACACCACTATACACTACACTACTATACACTACACTACTATACACTACACTACTATACACTACACTATATACTACACTACACTACTATACACTACACTAAACATTACACTGCTATACACTACACTATATACTACACTACTATACACTACACTACTATACACTACATCACTATACACTACACACCACACTACTATACACTACACTACTATACACTACACTACACACTACTATACACTATACTGTACACTACACTACTATACACTACACTACTATATACTACACTATATACTACACTACTATACACTACACTGCTATACACTACACTACTATACACTACACGACACAATACATTACACTGTTATACACTACACTATACACTACACTACTATACACTACACTACTATACACTACACGACACAATACATTACACTGCTATACACTACACTATATACTACACTACTATACACTACACTACACTGTACACTACACTAAACACTACACTACTATACACTACACTATACACTACACTATACACTACACAAACACATACAGAGATCACCGTCAAACGGCACGCCCCACACACGCGCGCACCTTAGTGGCCTCCAGCTGGGACTCCAGCGTGCCCGACTCCTCCACCATGCACGACCTGGACACACGGCACGCACAGCGGTCAGTGTGGCGGCACACACAGCGGGGTCACACGGCGGGGTCACACGCTGGGGTCACACGGCACGCTGGGGTCACACGGCGGGGTCAGACGCTGGGGTCACACGGCACGCTGTGGTCACACGCTGGGGTCACACGCTGGGGTCACACGCTGGGGTCACACGCTGGGGTCACACGCCGGGGTCACACGCCGGGGTCACACGCTGGGGTCACACGGCACACTGGGGTCACATGCCGGGGTCACACGCTGGGGTGACACGGCACACTGGGGTCACACGCTGGGGTCACACGCTGGGGTCACACAGCACACACAGCGGGGTCACACGGCACACACAGCGGGGTCACACAGCACACACAGCGGGGTCACACGGCACACACAGCAGGGACACGGCAAAAGCACCGGGGCCACACGGCACACACCTGGGGGGGAGGGGGGTGGGTGGGGAGGGTGGCACGGCACACACACGGCGGGGTCACACGGCACACGGCACACTGCGCCCCCGCACTCCTGGCCATGCTGCGGTCACCCAAGGGGTTAGTCCACCACACTCGTCACGTGGCGTGTGACGCGACCGCGTCGCCCGCGACCGCCACCGAGCGAGCGCCACCGGTAGCAGCCGGCCGCGCCCCGGGGGACGGGCAGGTGAGCACACCGCGGTTAGTGACACCACGGACCCCATGCAGCAGCAGCAGCAGCTGCAGCAGCAGCAGCTGCAGCAGGAGCAGCAGGAGCAGTAGCGACTGCTGGTCGAGTTTGGCGGAAGGTTAAGGGATTAGAGGAGGTGGGGGGGAGCGGTCGCTCGCTCGGGCCCCGTGGGAATCATGCGCCGCTGGGCTCCACCACACGGCAAACACGGGGGGGTTGAAAACCACCACCACCGCCACCATCACCACTACCGCCACCGCCATCACCACCACCACCACTACCGCCACTACCGCCACCACCACCATCACCGCCACCGCCACCACCACCGCCACCCGCCCGATAATGATTCGCAACTCTTTGGCGGTGTGGTGTGGCTCGCCTAGGCCGCTCAGAGGCTCTCGGCCTGCGGGGAGGGGCGGTGGGGGGGGGGGCAGCGACGGTGATGGCGGTGGCACCAGCGTGGTGGTGGGGGGGGGGGGGGTAGTGGTGGTGGTGGGGGGGGGGGTAGTGGTGGGGGGGGGGTAGTGGTGGGGGGGGGGGTAGTGGCGGTGGGGGGGGGGGGGTAGTGGGGGGGGGGGGTCAGCGGCGGCAACCTTCCGGCCAGATCGTCGCCCACTTCGTATTTAAGGACGCGAATGATGCGCCGGTACGCGATGCTGAGCGGGGCGCGCGCGCACAGGGGAGGAGGGGCGACGATGGCGGGGACGAGCACAGCGAGGAGGAGGTGGACGAGGAGGAGGAGGAGGAGGGAGACAAGAGCAGAGTGAGACACAAATACCGACACCACCAGCAGCAGCACCGCCGAACACCGGCAGCTTCGGCACAGAGACAAACTCGGGGAAATAAAGTCGAGAAAACGGAGTGAAACTAATTCAAGAGGAGCGGAGAGGGAGGCACGGGGAGGCGAGAGGGGGGGGGGCGTGCCCAGAGTGGCTGCCGTTGACACGCACACGCGTGTGTGTGTGTACGCGTGGGTGGACTGTGTGTGTGTACGCGTATGTGTGTGTACGTGTGGGTGGACTGTGTGTGTACGAGTGGGTGGACTGTGTGTGTGTACGCGTGTGTGTGTGTACGCGTGTGTGTGTGTGTACGCGTGTGTGTGTGTACGCGTGTGGGTGGAGTGTTTGTGTGTACGAGTGGGTGGAGTGTGTGTGTGTGTACGCGTGGGTGGAGTGTGTGTGTGTACGCGTGGGTGGTGTGTGTGTGTACGCGTGGGTGGAGTGTGTGTGTGTGTACGCGTGGGTGGAGTGTGTGTGTGTACGCGTGGGTGGTGTGTGTGTGTACGCGTGGGTGGAGTGTGTGTGTGTGTACGAGTGTGTACGAGTGGGTGGAGTGTGTGTGTGTGTACGCGTGGGTGGAGTGTGTGTGTGTACGCGTGGGTGGAGTGTGTGTGTGTACGCGTGGGTGGAGTGTGTGTGTGTGTACGTGTGGATGGAGTGTGTGTGTGTGTACGCGTGGGTGGAGTGTGTGTGTACGAGTGTGTACGCGTGGGTGGAGTGTGTGTGTGTACGAGTGGGTGGAGTGTGTGTGTGTGTACGTGTGGATGGACTGTGTGTGTACGAGTGGGTGGAGTGTGTGTGTGTACGCGTGGGTGGAGTGTGTGTGTGTGTACGCGTGGGTGGAGTGTGTGTTTGTGTGTACGAGTGGGTGGAGTGTGTGTGTGTACGCGTGGGTGGAGTGTGTGTGTGTGCGTGTGGGTGGCGTGTGTGTGTGTGTGTACGTGTGTGTGTGTACGCGTGTGTGTGTACGTGTGTGTGTGTACGTGTGTGTGTGTACGCGTGTGTGTGTGTACGAGTGTGTGTGTGTACGCGTGTGTGTGTACGCGTGTGTGTGTACGTGTGTGTGTGTGTACGCGCGTGTGTGCCGCGTGGCTGTGCGTGCGTGCGAGTGTGCGCTATTAACCCGTCCAGGAGGTAGGTCCTGTCCACCGGGGGCCCCGGACGTCGTCGCCGCAGATTGGTCGGCGGCGGCGGAGAGACGCCGCGACGAGGCGGCAGAAAACACGGTGGTGTGATGGGGGGGGGGGGGGCTGGTGTGATGGGGGGGGCGGTGGTGTGATGGGGGGGGGGGGCGGTGGTGTGATGGTGGGGGGGGGGCGGTGGTGTGATGGGGGGGGGGGGCGGTGGTGTGATGGGGGGGGGTGGTGTGATGGGGGGGGGGGGGCGGTGGTGTGATGGCGGGCGGGGGGGGGGGGCACGCCAGAAATCACGATGAAGACCAATCGGATGGGACAGGAGGAGATGGAATGAGGCGTGGGGAGAGAGAAGGAACAACACGGGCGACGTTAGCCTGCGTCCACCACCACCACCACGGCGGCAACAACAACGTTCGCTCACCCCCCTGGGGCGTTTGCTCACCCCCCCCCCCTGGGGGGTTTGCTCACCCCCCCCCCACCCCCACCCCACCCCACCCCACCTCGCCCCGATCTTGGCGCCACGACGCCGGCTCGGCCTCTGCCTCTCTCCTCGGTTTCCCGCGCGCCGCGGATTCACCGCTCTCCCTCACCGTCGTCGATTTAGTCCAGCCGACACGCTGCGCACGTTCAACGCTCCTCCCCCCCCCCCCATCCTCCTCCACCACCCCCTCCTCCTACTCCCACCCCGCTCCTCCTGTGTGTGCGTGCAGCTGGCCCGGGCGTGGTGTGGAGTGAGCGAGTGAGTGATCCAGTGAGTGAGTGACTGTGAGCGAGTGAGCGAATGAGTGAGTGAGTGCATGGCTGGGAGGATGAGATTAGACCTGGTCCAGGTGAGCCATTGGTGGAAGGCCATTGGCGTGCTGAGTGAATGAGCCTGCGAGTGAGCTTGCGAACGAGTGAGTCAGTAAGCGAGCGAGCAGCTGGAAGGTTGAGGCTGGACCTGGTTCAGGTGAGCCATTGGTGGAAGGCGTTGGCGTGGCGAACGAGCGAACGAGCGAGCCAGTGAGTGAGCCAGTGAGTGAGTGAGCGAGTGAATGAGTGAGTGAACGAGCGCATGGCTGGCAGGGTGAGGCTGCACCTGGTCTCGGTGAGCCACTGGTGGAAGGCGTTGGCGTGCTGAGCAAGTGAGCCAGTGAGTGAGTGAGTGAGCGAGTGAGTGAGTGAGTGAGCGAGCGAGCGAGCGAGCGAGTGAGCTAGTGAGTGAGTGAGCGAGCGAGTGAGCTAGTGAGTGAGTGAGTGAGCGAGCGATGTGAGTGAATGAGTGAGCGAAGCGAGCGAGCGAGCGAGTGAGTGAATGAGTGAGTGAGTGAGTGAGCGAGCGAGTGAGTGAGTGAATGAGTGAGTGAGTGACTCAGTGAGCGAAGTGAGCGAGTGATTGAGTGAGCGAGTGAGTGACTCAGTGAGTGAGTGAGCGAGTGATTGAGTGAGCGAGTGAGTGAGTGAGCGAGTGAGTGACTCAGTGAGTGAGTGAGTGAGTGAGTGAGCGAGTGAGTTAGTGAGTAAGCGAGCGAGTGAGTGAGCGAGTGAGTGACTCAGTGAGTGAGCTAGTGAGTGAGTGAGCGAGTGAGCGAGCGAGCGAGCAAGTGAGTGAGCGAGTGATTGAGTGAGCGAGTGAGTGAGTGAGTGAGCCAGTGAGTGACTCAGTGAGCGAGTGAGTGAGTGAGTGAGCGAGTGAGTGACTCAGTGAGCGAGTGAGTGAGTGAGTGGCTGGGAGGCTGCACCTGGTCTCGGTGAGCCACTGGTAGAAGGCGTTGGCGTGCTGAGCGAGTGAGTGACTCAGTGAGCGAGTGAGTGAGTGAGCGAGTGGCTGGGAGGCTGCACCTGGTCTCGGTGAGCCACTGGTGGAAGGCGTTGGCGTGCTGAGCGAGTGAGCGAGTGAGTGAGTGAGTGAGCTAGTGAGCGAGTGAGTGAGTGAGTGAGGCTGCACCTGGTCTCGGTGAGCCACTGGTGGAAGGCGTTGGCGTGCTGAGCGAGTGAGTGACTCAGTGAGTGAGCGAGTGAGTGAGCGAGTGAGGCTGCACCTGGTCTCGGTGAGCCACTGGTGGAAGGCGTTGGCGTGCTGAGCGAGTGAGCGAGTGAGTGACTCAGTGAGCGAGTGAGTGAGGCTGCACCTGGTCTCGGTGAGCCACTGGTGGAAGGCGTTGGCGTGCTGAGCGAGTGAGCGAGTGAGTGACTCAGTGAGCGAGTGAGTGAGGCTGCACCTGGTCTCGGTGAGCCACTGGTGGAAGGCGTTGGCGTGCTGAGCGAGTGAGCTAGTGAGTGACTCAGTGAGCGAGTGAGTGAGGCTGCACCTGGTCTCGGTGAGCCACTGGTGGAAGGCGTTGGCGTGCTGAGCGAGTGAGCGAGTGAGTGACTCAGTGAGCGAGTGAGTGAGGCTGCACCTGGTCTCGGTGAGCCACTGGTGGAAGGCGTTGGCGTGCTGAGCGAAGTGAGCGAGTGAGTGACTCAGTGAGCGAGTGAGTGAGGCTGCACCTGGTCTCGGTGAGCCACTGGTGGAAGGCGTTGGCGTGCTGAGCGAGTGAGCGAGTGAGTGACTCAGTGAGCGAGTGAGTGAGGCTGCACCTGGTCTCGGTGAGCCACTGGTGGAAGGCGTTGGCGTGCTGAGCGAGTGAGCGAGTGAGTGACTCAGTGAGCGAGTGAGTGAGGCTGCACCTGGTCTCGGTGAGCCACTGGTGGAAGGCGTTGGCGTGCTGAGCGAGTGAGCGAGTGAGTGACTCAGTGAGCGAGTGAGTGAGGCTGCACCTGGTCTCGGTGAGCCACTGGTGGAAGGCGTTGGCGTGCTGAGCGAGTGAGCGAGTGAGTGACTCAGTGAGCGAGTGAGTGAGGCTGCACCTGGTCTCGGTGAGCCACTGGTGGAAGGCGTTGGCGTGCTGAGCGAAGTGAGCGAGTGAGTGACTCAGTGAGCGAGTGAGTGAGGCTGCACCTGGTCTCGGTGAGCCACTGGTGGAAGGCGTTGGCGTGCTGAGCGAGTGAGTGACTCAGTGAGCGAGTGAGTGAGGCTGCACCTGGTCTCGGTGAGCCACTGGTGGAAGGCGTTGGCGTGCTGAGCGAGTGAGCGAGTGAGTGACTCAGTGAGCGAGTGAGTGAGGCTGCACCTGGTCTCGGTGAGCCACTGGTGGAAGGCGTTGGCGTGCTGAGCGAGTGAGCGAGTGAGTGACTCAGTGAGCGAGTGAGTGAGGCTGCACCTGGTCTCGGTGAGCCACTGGTGGAAGGCGTTGGCGTGCTGAGCGAGTGAGCGAGTGAGTGACTCAGTGAGCGAGTGAGTGAGGCTGCACCTGGTCTCGGTGAGCCACTGGTGGAAGGCGTTGGCGTGCTGAGCGAGTGAGCGAGTGAGCGAGTGAGTGACTCAGTGAGCGAGTGAGTGAGGCTGCACCTGGTCTCGGTGAGCCACTGGTGGAAGGCGTTGGCGTGCTGAGCGAGTGAGTGAGTGAGCGAGTGAGGCTGCACCTGGTCTCGGTGAGCCACTGGTGGAAGGCGTTGGCGTGCTGAGCGAGTGAGTGAGCGAGTGAGGCTGCACCTGGTCTCGGTGAGCCACTGGTGGAAGGCGTTGGCGTGCTGAGTGAGCGAGTGAGGCTGCACCTGGTCTCGGTGAGCCACTGGTGGAAGGCGTTGGCGTGCTGAGCGAGTGAGCGAGTGAGTGACTCAGTGAGCGAGTGAGCGACTCAGTGAGCGAGTGAGTGAGGCTGCACCTGGTCTCGGTGAGCCACTGGTGGAAGGCGTTGGCGTGCTGAGCGAGTGAGCGAGTGAGTGACTCAGTGAGCGAGTGAGTGAGGCTGCACCTGGTCTCGGTGAGCCACTGGTGGAAGGCGTTGGCGTGCTGAGCGAACTCCTGCCGTAGTTTGTCGTTCTCCTCCTGGCGCCGCTGCTCCTTCTGCAGCTCCTGCTCACGCTCCTGCACCACGCGGGGGGCGGAGCGCACCGCGGGGGGCCTCGTCAGCACGGCGCACGCAGTCACACAGTCGGACAGTCGCACAGTCGGACAGACGCACAGACGCACGCAGTCACACGCAGTCGCACGCAGTCGCACACCGTCACACGTAGTCAGACAGTCGGACAGTCGCACAGTCGGACAGACGCACAGACGCATGCAGTCGCACGCAGTCGCACACCGTCACACGTAGTCAGACAGTCGGACAGTCGGACAGTCGCACACAGTCGCACACAGTCGCACAGAGTCACACGCAGCCGCACACACTCACACGCAGTCGCACAGTCGCACGCAGTCACACACCGTCACACGCAGTCAGACAGTCGGACAGTCGCACAGTCGCACAGTCGCACAGACGCACAGACGCACAGACGCATGGAGTCACACGCAGCCGCACAGTCGCACGCAGTCGCACACCGTCACACGCAGTCAGACAGTCGGACAGTCACACGCAGTCACACACAGTCGGACGGTCACACGCAGTCACACACAATCGGACAGTCGCACAGTCGCACGCAGTCACACACCGTTACACGCAGTCAGACAGTCGGACAGTCACACGCAGTCACACACAGTCGGGCGGTCGCACGCAGTCACACACAATCGGACAGTCGCACAGTCGCACGCAGTCACACACCGTCACACGCAGTCAGACAGTCGGACAGTCACACGCAGTCACACACAGTCGGACGGTCGCACGCAGTCACACACAATCGGACAGTCGGACGGTCACACGCAGTCACACACAGTCGGACAGTCGGACGGTCACACGCAGTCACGCACAGTCGGACAGTCGGACAGTCACACGCAGTCACACGCAGTCACACGCAGTCACACACAGTCGGACAGTCGGACGGTCACACGCAGTCACACACAGTCGGACAGTCGGACAGTCACACACAGTCACACGCACTCACACGCACTCACACGCAGTCACACGCAGTCGGACAGTCGCACACAGTCGGCCGCACTGCCCGCGCACCGCCACACCAAACGGGCGCGCGCGAGCTGCCCCGCACCTTCATGATTTTCTGCAGGTTGCGCCAGGTCTCCTCCAGGGCTTCCATGGTGAACCACGTGTACGGGTTGGAGGAGACGCGGTGACCCTTGATCTGCCGGTCCAGCTCCCCCAGCTGCAGGAAGTCGGACTCCGCGTGGCTCAGGGACGCCCTGGGGTCGGCGGGGTCGGCGGGGTCACGGGTCAGGGCAACGAGCGAGGAAAGAGAGGGTGTGAGTGTGTGTGTGAGAACGTGTGTGTGTGTGCGTGTGGTACAGATGGTGTGAGTGTGTGTGTGGTACAGATGGTGTGAGTGTGTGTGTGGTACAGATGGTGTGAGTGTGTGTGTGAGAACGTGTGTGTGTGTGGTACAGATGGTGTGAGTGTGTGTGTGAGAACGTGTGAGTGTGTGGTACAGATGGTGTGAGTGTGTGTGTAAGAACGTGTGTGTGTGTGTGTGTGGTACAGATGGTGTGAGTGTGTGTGTTAGAACGAGTGTGTGAGTGTGGTACAGATGGTGCGAGTGTGTGTGTGGTACAGATGGTGTGAGTGTGTGTGTGAGAACGTGTGAGTGTGCGTGTGGTACAGATGGTGTGAGTGTGTGTGTAAGAACGTGTGAGTGTGGTACAGATGGTGTGAGTGTGGTACAGATGGTGTGAGTGTGGTACAGATGGTGTGAGTGTGTGTGTGAGAACGTGTGAGTGTGTGGTACAGATGGTGTGAGTGTGGTACAGATGGTGTGTGTGTGTGTGGTACAGATGGTGTGAGTGTGCGTGTAAGAACGTGTGTGTGCGTGTGGTACAGATGGTGTGAGTGTGCGTGTAAGAACGTGTGTGTGTGCGTGTGGTACAGATGGTGTGAGTGTGTGTGTAAGAACGTGTGAGTGCGTGTGTGGTACAGATGGTGTGAGTGTGCGTGTAAGAACGTGTGTGTGTGCGTGTGGTACAGATGGTGTGCGTGTAAGAACGTGTGTGTGGTACAGATGGTGTGAGTGTGTGTGTGAGATGGTGTGAGTGTGTGTGTAAGAACGTGTGTGTGCGTGTGGTACAGATGGTGCGAGTGTGCGTGTAAGAACGTGTGTGTGTGTGGTACAGATGGTGCGAGTCTGTGTGGTAGACAGGGGATGTGTAAGCGCGTGTGAGTCTGTGTGTGAGTACCTGGTGTAGCGGTGTGTAAACATCGCCACTGGGGAGACAAAGGCGGTCGGGCGTGGTGCTGGCCACCCACCCCCTCGTGTACCGTTCTGGCCTTCATAGGTTCTCGCTAACAGAACTTGCCCCTACAGTCTGTTAAGGCTATACGGGGGATCTTTGTCTTTATCTTTGTGGTAGAGGGTGTGATGTGAGTGTGTGCGTGGTAGAGAGGGTGAGAGCAGAGGTCGCAACCGGGTACCCGATACCCGTATCCTACCCGAGACCCGGCTACCCGTACCCGGCCGGGTACGGGTACGGGTAGCCGTTTGCGACCCTGGTGCGGCCGGGTACGGGTACGGGTAGGCCGTGAGTCACTGCTGAGTAACCGTTTGTCACTCATTTCGGGTAGGGTACGGGTACGGGTAGGGAACGGGTACCCGTACCCGGCCGGGTACGGTTACCCGTTTGCAACCCTGGTGCAGCCGGGTACGGGTACGGGTAGGCCGTGAGTTACTGGTGAGTCACCGTTTCACTCATTTCGGGTAGGGTACGGGTACGGGTAGGGTACGGGTACCCGTTTGCGAACCTGGTGCGGCCGGGTAACGGGTAACGGGTAAGGAATCAAAACCCGTTTGCGACCTCTGGGTGTGAGTGTGTAAGAGCATGTGTCCTTCCCCCCACACCCGTGACCCCCCCAACCCGTGCCCCCCCCTCCCCCCAAACCCGTGCCCCCCCCCTCCCCCCCACCCGTGTTCCCCCCTCCCCCCCCACCCGTGCCCCCACCCCCACCTCCCCCGCGGCTCACCTGAAGGCTTCGTGTGCCTCCCGCAGGGCGCGGATCTCCTCCAGCGAGTTGCAGCGCACGGGGTCCGTCAGGTCTTCCTCGGCGTTCTCGAACCAGCTGTTGAACGCCGACGCCTTCTTGGCAAAGGTGAGGAACAGGTCCTCCACCTGCCCCCCACGCACCACAACCGGCACCACAACCGCAACCACGATTACAACCGCAACCACAATTACAATCGCGACCGCCTCCGCCGTCGTCATCATCGTCATCACCACAACTCACCGCCACGATTTCAAACGCCACCGCAACCACCGCACGCCACCACCGCCGCACAACCACCACAATCGTCACCACCACAACAACCACTACAACCTTCACCACCACTAAAAACAAAGGACACCCCCTTCCCCCCTGTATAGCCTTTAACACTGTTGGAGCAAGTGCTGTTAGCAAGCACCACCACCATCACCACCATGACCACCACGACCACCACGACCACCATCATCATCACCACCACCACCATCATTACCACCACCACCATCAGCATCACCACCACCATCACGACCACCATCATCATCACCACCACCACCATCATTACCACCACCACCATCAGCATCACCACCACCACCACGACCACCATCATCATCACCACCACCATCATCATCATCACCACCACCACACCCACCATCACCACCATCATCATCATCACCACTGTCACCACCACCACGACCACCACCACCATCATCACCACCATCAGCATCACCACCACCACCACGACCACCATCATCATCACCACCACCACCACCATCATTACCACCACCACCATCAGCATCACCACCACCATCACGACCACCATCATCATCACCACCACCACCATCATTACCACCACCACCATCAGCATCACCACCACCACCACGACCACCATCATCATCACCACCACCATCATCATCATCACCACCACCACCACCATCACCACCATCATCATCATCACCACTGTCACCACCACCACCATCATCACCATCATCACCATCATCATCACCACCACCATCATCATCACCACCACCACCACCACCATCATCACCCCCACCACCACCACCACCCCCACCACCACCACCCCCACTGCGCCCGCACCTTGCGGTAGTGCAGCTGTGCCTCCAGCAGGCGCTGCTTGCGCGCCTGCGAGGCGGCGAGCAGCGAGTTCCAGCGCGTGATGAGGGCGGCGTGTCGCGCCTCGATGGCGCGCGCCTGAACGTGGCGCGCCGCTAGCAGCGTGTCCTTGAGCGCCGTGATGTTGGCGATGCCCTCCTGGTTGAACGCGTGGAGCCCCGCGTCAAACGTCTCCTGCGGGCGGCGGGTGGGCGCACGCACAGACACGGGTGAGACGCACACACAGACACGGGTGTGCACACAGAGACGGGTGTGCGCACACAGACACGTGTGTGCACACACAGAGATGCACACAGACACGGGTGAGACGCACACACAGACACGTGTGTGACGCACACACAGACACGTGTGTGCGCACACACAGATGCTCACAGACACGGGTGAGACGGACACACAGACACGTGTGAGACGCACACACAGATGCACGCACAGACACGGTGAGACGCACACACAGACACGTGTGTGTGCACACAGAGACGCACCCACAGACACGGTGAGACGCACCCACAGACACGGTGAGACGCACCCACAAACACGGGTGAGACGCACGCAGACACGTGTGTGCACACACAGAGACGCACGCACAGACACGGTGAGACGTACCCACAGACACGGTGAGACGCACGCACAGACACGGGTGTGCACACAGAGACGCACCCACAGACACGGTGAGACGCACCCACAGACACGGTGAGATGCATACACAGACACGTGTGTGTGCACACAGAGACGCACCCACAGACACGGTGAGACGCACCCACAGACACGGGTGAGACGCACGCACAGACACGGGTGTGCACACACAGAGATGCACACACAGACACGGTGAGACACACACACAGACACGGGTGAGACACACACACAGACACGTGTGAGACACACACAAGAGATGTGTGTGACGCACACACAGACACGTGTGTGCACACACAGAGATGCACGCACAGACACGGTGAGACGCATACACAGACACGTGTGTGCACACACAGACACAGGGGATCACACGCACACACACAGACACAGGGGATCACACGCACAGACACAGGGGATCACACGCGCACACACACAGACACAGGGGATCACACACACAGACACAGGGGATCACACACACAGACACAGGGGATCACACGCACACACACACAGACACAGGGGATCACACGCGCACACACACAGACACAGGGGATCACACGCACACACACAGACACAGGGGATCACACACACAGACACAGGGGATCACACGCACACACACACAGACACAGGGGATCACACACACACACACAGACACACAGACACAGGGGATCACACGCACACACACACAGACACAGGGGATCACACGCGCACACACACAGACACAGGGGATCACACGCGCACACACACAGACACAGGGGATCACACGCACACACACACAGACACAGGGGATCACACGCGCACACACACAGACACAGGGGATCACACGCGCACACACACAGACACAGGGGATCACACACACAGACACAGGGGATCACACGCACACAGACACAGACACAGGGGATCACACACACAGACACAGGGGATCACACGCACACAGACACAGACACAGGGGATCACACGCACACAGACACAGACACAGGGGATCACACGCGCACACACACAGACACAGGGGATCACACACACAGACACAGGGGATCACACGCACACAGACACAGACACAGGGGATCACACACACAGACACAGGGGATCACACGCACACAGACACAGACACAGGGGATCACACGCACACAGACACAGACACAGGGGATCACACGCACACACACACAGACACAGGGGATCACACGCACAGACACAGGGGATCACACGCACAGACACAGGGGATCACACGCACACAGACACAGACACAGGGGATCACACACACAGACACAGGGGATCACACGCACACACACACACAGACAGACACAGGGGATCACACGCACAGACACACAGACACAGGGGATCACACGCACACAGACACAGGGGATCACACGCACACACACACAGACACAGGGGATCACACGCACAGACACACAGACACAGGGGATCACACGCACACAGACACAGGGGATCACACGCACACACACACAGACACAGGGGATCACACACACACAGACACACAGACACAGGGGATCACACGCACACACACAGACACAGGGGATCACACGCACACACACACAGACACAGGGGATCACACACACACAGACACAGGGGATCACACGCACACACACACAGACACAGGGGATCACACACACACAGACACAGGGGATCACACACACACAGACACACAGACACGGGGGATCACACGCACACACACACAGACACAGGGGATCACACACACACAGACACAGACACAGGGGATCACACACACGCACACACAGACACAGGGGATCACACACACACAGACACACAGACACGGGGGATCACACGCACACACACACAGACACAGGGGATCACACACACACAAACACACAGACACAGGGGATCACACACACACACACACAGACACAGGGGATCACACACGCACACACACACAGACACGGGGGATCACACACGCACACACACACAGACACAGGGGATCACACACACACACACAGACACAGGGGATCACACACGCACACACACACAGACACGGGGGATCACACACGCACACAGACACAGGGGATCACACGCACACACACACACAGACACGGGGGATCACACACGCACACACACACAGACACAGGGGATCACACACGCACACACACAGACACAGGGGATCACACGCGCACACACACAGACACAGGGGATCACACGCACAGACACACAGACACAGGGGATCACACGCACACACACACAGACACAGGGGATCACACGCACACACACACAGACACAGGGGATCACACGCACACACACACAGACACAGGGGATCACACACACAGACACAGGGGATCACACGCACACACACACAGACACAGGGGATCACACGCACAGACACAGGGGATCACACGCACACACACACAGAGACAGGGGATCACACGCACAGACACACAGACACAGGGGATCACACACACACAGACACAGACACAGGGGATCACACGCACACACACAGACACAGGGGATCACACGCACAGACACAGGGGATCACACGCACACACACACAGACACAGGGGATCACACGCACAGACACACAGACACAGGGGATCACACGCACACACACACAGACACAGGGGATCACACACACACACAGACACAGGGGATCACACGCACACACACAGACACAGGGGATCACACGCACACACACACAGACACAGGGGATCACACGCACAGACACAGGGGATCACACGCACACACACAGACACAGGGGATCACACACACACACACAGACACAGGGGATCACACACACACACACACAGACACAGGGGATCACACGCACAGGGGATCACACGCACACACACACAGACACAGGGGATCACACGCACAGACACACAGACACAGGGGATCACACACACACACACAGACACAGGGGATCACACACACACACACAGACACAGGGGATCACACGCACAGACACACAGACACAGGGGATCACACACACACACACAGACACAGGGGATCACACACACACAGACAGACACAGGGGATCACACACACACACACAGACACAGGGGATCACACGCACAGACACACAGACACAGGGGATCACACACACACACACAGACACAGGGGATCACACACACACACACAGACACACAGGGGATCACACACACACACAGACACAGGTGATCACACACACACAGACACAGACACAGGTGATCACACACACACACAGACACAGGGGATCACACACACACACACAGGGGATCACACACACACACAGACACAGGGGATCACACACACACACACGCACAGACACACAGACATGGGGGGGGCCTCTCACACACGGGACACCACACAGTTAATAAAACGCACAACAAACGGGCTTCACTAATTGTACGACTATTCCGGAGCTCCGCAAGTCTACTGTGGAGCTCTGCTCGAGGGCTCCACCACGGAGCTCCACTACAGGGCCCTGGCTGAAGGGCTCCACAGTGGAGCTCCACGACAGGGCCCTTGCTGGAGTGCTTTACCGCGGGGGGCCTCACAGCAGAGCTCCACGGCAGGGCTCTGCTGAAGGGCTACACGGCGGAGCTCCACTACAGGGCTTTGCTGGAGGGCTCCACGGCGGAGCTCCACGGCAGGGCTCTGCTGGAGGGCTCCACGGCGGAGCTCCACTACAGGACACTGCTGGAGGGCTACACGGGGGAGCTCCACTACAGGGCATTGCTGGAGGACTACACGGCGGTGCTCCACTACAGGGCTTTGCTGGAGGGCTCCACGGCGGAGCTCCACTACAGGGCTTTGCTGGAGGGCTCCACGGCGGAGCTCCGCTCCAGGGCTTACCCGTCTCCTGCGCTGAACCAGTGTCCACCGCGCAGCGTGAGGGGCATCAACACACGGGGGGGGGGGGGGGTGTAGAGTGGGGGGGGGTGTAGAGTGGGGGGGGGGGGTGTAGAGTGGGGGGGGGTGTAGAGTGGGGGGGTGGGTGTAGAGTGGGGGGGGGGTGTAGAGTGGGGGGGGGTGTAGAGTGGGGGGGGGGGTGTAGAGTGGGGGGGGGTGTAGAGTGGGGGGGGGGGGTGTAGAGTGGGGGGGGGGTGTAGAGTGGGGGGGGGGTGTAGAGTGGGGGGGGGTGTAGAGTGGGGGGGGGGTGTAGAGTGGGGGGGGGTGTAGAGTGGGGGGGGGTGTAGAGTGGGGGGGGGGGTGTAGAGTGGGGGGGGGGTGTAGAGTGGGGGGGGGGGTGTAGAGTGGGGGGGGGTGTAGAGTGGGGGGGTGTAGAGTGGGGGGGGGGGTGTAGAGTGGGGGGGGGGTGTAGAGTGGGGGGGGGGGTGTAGAGTGGGGGGGGGGTGTAGAGTGGGGGGGGGTGTAGAGTGGGGGGGGGGTGTAGAGTGGGGGGGGGGGTGTAGAGTGGGGGGGGGGGTGTAGAGTGGGGGGGGGTGTAGAGTGGGGGGGGGGGGGGTGTAGAGTGGGGGGGGGTGTAGAGTGGGGGGGGGGTGTAGAGTGGGGGGGGGGTGTAGAGTGGGGGGGGGGGTGTAGAGTGGGGGGGGGGTGTAGAGTGGGGGGGGGGGTGTAGAGTGGGGGGGGGGTGTAGAGTGGGGGGGGGGGTGTAGAGTGGGGGGGGGGTGTAGAGTGGGGGGGGGGGTGTAGAGTGGGGGGGGGTGTAGAGTGGGGGGGGGGGTGTAGAGTGGGGGGGGGGGTGTAGAGTGGGGGGGGGTGTAGAGTGGGGGGGGGGGGTGTAGAGTGGGGGGGGGTGTAGAGTGGGGGGGGGGTGTAGAGTGGGGGGGGTGTAGAGTGGGGGGGGGGGTGTAGAGTGGGGGGGGGGGGTGTAGAGTGGGGGGGGGGTGTAGAGTGGGGGGGGGTGTAGAGTGGGGGGGGTGTAGAGTGGGGGGGGGTGTAGAGTGGGGGGGGGGGTGTAGAGTGGGGGGGGTCTAGAGTGGGGGGGGGTGTAGAGTGGGGGGGGGGTGTAGAGTGGGGGGGGGGTGTAGAGTGGGGGGGGGTGTAGAGTGGGGGGGGGTGTAGAGTGGGGGGGGGGTGTAGAGTGGGGGGGGGGGTGTAGAGTGGGGGGGGGGTGTAGAGTGGGGGGGGGGTGTAGAGTGGGGGGGGGTGTAGAGTGGGGGGGCAACTCTTTAAACAGCACCGCACTCTCAACCCCTGTAGCGGCACCACACTCTCAACCCCCCCAGGGGGTCGTCGGGGGGGTCAGGGGTCGTCGGGGGGGTCAGGGGTCGTCGAGGGGTCGTCACCTGCTTGGTGAGCAGCGTCTGCACGGAGGAGAGGTCCCGGCCGTAGTCGTCCGTCTTCAGGCTGCTCTCCTTCTCGTCTGCAAGACGGCGCACACGCACAAGACTCGCTCACTCGCTCCCACACGCACAAGACTCGCTCACTCGCTCACTCGCTCACTCGCTCCCACACGCACAAGACTTGCTCACTCCCACAAGACTCGCTCACTCGCTCGCTCCCACACGCACAAGACTCAGTCACTCGCTCCCACAAGACTCAGTCACTCGCTCCCACAAGACTCAGTCACTCGCTCGCTCCCACCGACCCAGCCACTTTCTCAGTCGCTTGCTCAGCCACTCGCTCAGCCACTCGCACCGATCCAACCACTCGCTCAGCCACTCGCTCCGATCCGGTCACTCACTCAGCCACTCGCACTGCCCCAGCCACTTGCTTCGTCACTCGTAGCGACCCAGCACACACGGACGAGCGTGTTGTCTGTGTGTGCACGTGTATGCGTGCGCGTGCATGTGTGTGCGAGTGTGCGCGTGCGTGAATGTGTGAGTGCGCACGTGTGTGCGTGTATGTGCGTGTGTGTACATGTGTGTGTACATGTGTGTGTACACGTGTGTGTACACGTGTGTACGTGTGTGCGAGCGTGTGTGTACGCATGTGTGTACGTGTGTACGCGTGTGTACGCGTGTGTACGCGTACGTACGCGTGTGCACGTGTGTGTACGTGTGTACGTGTGTGTGTGTGCGTGTACGTATGCGTGTAAGTGTGTGTACGCGTGTAAGTGTGTGTATGTGTGTGTGCGTGAGTGTGCGTGTGTGTACGTGGGTGGGGAAGAGGAGTTGGAGACGCTGCTGCTGAGACTGGAGCGTGCCACTAAGAGGTGGGGCCTTACCATCAGCCCCACCAAAACTAAGCACCTGCCTGGGTATTTTGTACCATCGGGCACTCCGCCCCCACAACTCCCAATCGGTGATGGGGCAGTTGTGGAGAGAGTAGAGAGTTTCCCATACCTGGGCAGTGTGCTCATGACCGGCTCCAGTTTATCAGCAGAGGTCTCACTCCGAATCAGTCGAGCGGCAATATCTTTTCATCGGTTGCGTGACGCTGTGTGGAAGCTACCTGGTCTGTCGCTCCGCACGAAGCTTCAGGTCTTCTCGGCCACGGTCATTCCCTCCCTTCTCTATGCTTGCGAAACGTGGACCCCCCTAATGGAGCATCTTCGCCGGTTGGAAACATTTAGGCTGGCCTGCCTACGATCCATCCTGGGTTTAACCAGGCTGGATTGTGTGAGGAGCTCACAAGTCCTTGAAAGATCTGGGCAAAGTCCCATCAGTGAGCTCCTCCGGCAGGCAAGGCTGCGTTGGCTGGGTCATGTAGCCCGCATGCCCAGCCACCGCATGCCCAAACAGCTTTTGTTCGGCCGGATCGAGGGGGCTAAACGGGCGCGGCACGGGCTAGAGAAGAGATGGAGTGATGTGGTACAGGAGGACGTGGAGCTGAGTGGACTTGCCGATGACTGGTACCAGCGGTGTCAAGATCGGCCTCAGTGGAGGAGGCTCGTGAAGGACGCTACTGGGCAGTTGGAGGCAGTCGCCCTCCAACAACAACGGAGGGCGGAGGAGCGACGCTCACAACAACGAGCGGAGCGCCGGGTGGCTAAAGCACAGCAAGTTGGCACAGTAGGGGGCACAGGTGGTGCATCAGCCAGTCATCTCGGTCATCTCGGTCAGTCGACCCGTGGCACCTGGGTCTGCCCCGTGACCTCCTGCCAGCGGGCGTTCGACACTTCACGTGGCCTCAAGGTGCACATGGCCTGGCACAAGCGTCGTGGTGACGTCACCGCCACTTAGTGGCGAATGGCGGTTGTTGTTGTACGTGGGTGTACATGTGTGTACGTGTGTGTGCGCGTGTAAGTGTGTACGTGTGTGTGCGTGTACACGTGTGTGTACGTGTGTGTACGCGTGTAAGTGTGTGTACGTGTGTGTGCGTGTACACGTGTGTGTACGTGGGTGTACGTGTGTGTACGTGTGTGTGCGTGTGTACGTGTGTGTACGCGTGTGTGTACGCGTGTGTGTACGCGTGTAAGTGTGTGTACGTGTGTGTGCGTGTACACGTGTGTGTGTACGCGTGTGTACGTGTGTGTACGTGTGTGCGAGCGTGTGTGCGAGCGTGGCGTCCGCGCGTCGCGCACCGATCCAGGACTCGACGACGTCGGCCTTCCAGTTGAACTGCAGGAAGGCCGAGTTCTCCTCCAGCTTGGCCTTGCGCGTCGCCGCCGCCGAGGCCAGGCCGTCCACGCGCTCACGCAGGCCCCGCATGCGCTCGCCAATCACCTTCGTGTGGTGGTTGTTCTGTGGTGCAACAACCAACGGCACAACCGCTCAGCCGCTCGCTCGACCGCACGTCAGCTCGCTCGACCGCACGCACAACCACGTGCTCGCTCAGCCGCTCGCTCGACCGCACGCTTCACCACTTGCTCAACCACACGTTAGCTCGCTCGACCGCACACACAACCACGTGTTCGCTCAACCGCTCGCTCAACCGCTCGCTTCACCACTCGCTCAACCGCACGTTAGCTCGCTCGACCGCACGCACAACCACGTGCTCGCTCAGCCGCTCGCTCGACCGCACGCTTCACCACTTGCTCAACCACACGTTAGCTCGCTCGACCGCACACACAACCACGTGTTCGCTCAACCGCTCGCTCAACCGCTCGCTTCACCACTCGCTCAACCGCACGTTAGCTCGCTCGACCGCACACACAACCACGTGCTCGCTCAACCGCTCGCTCAACCGCTCGCTTCACCACTCGCTCAACCGCACGTTAGCTCGCTCGACCGCACGCACAACCACGTGCTCGCTCAACCGCTCGCTCAACCGCACGCTTCACCACTCGCTCAACCGCACGTTAGCTCGCTCGACCGCACGCACAACCACGTGCTCGCTCAACCGCTCGCTCAACCGCACGCTTCACCACTCGCTCAACCGCACGTTAGCTCGCTCGACCGCACGCACAACCACGTGCTCGCTCAACCGCTCGCTCGACCGCACGCTCACACAGGGACAGCAACGCAAACGCGCACGCAGAGGAACACTTGAGAGAGTGCGACGCCCCGGTGAGGAAGAGTTCCTCCACCTGCCCGCCCCACAACCGCCACCACACAAACACCACCGCACAACCACCACCGCACAACCGCCACCGCTTGTGCGTGCCGCGGGCCTCACCGTGCGGATGAGCTGGTCCCCGCTTGCGCAGACGTCGTTGACGCGGTCGCGGTGGACGGCAAAGTCCGTCTCAAACGCCTCGTGCTTCTTCAGCAGGCCCTGCGGGAGAGAGGGGGAGGGGGGCGGAGAAGTGAGGGGCTCGCAAGCACGCGTCCGCTCGCTCACCGTTCGTCACTCACCATGCCGCTCACTCGCCTGCCCGCCCTCCCACTGCTTACTGCTCACTCACCCGCTCACCCGCTCGCATGCCCGCACGCCCGCACGCCCGCACGCCCGTTCGCCCGTTCGCCCGCCCGCCCGCCCACTCACTGCTCACTCACTCACCCGGCCGCTCACTGCTCACTCACTCGACCATCGCCCGCTCGTTCACTCACTCACCCGCTCACCCTTTGTCACTCTCCCAGCCACTCACTCACCCGCTCACTGCTCACTCACCCGCTCACCATCATCACCACCACCACCACCACCACCGCACCAATATCGGCCATCCGCCACTAAGCGACGGTGACGTCACCACGGTGCCTGTGCCAAGCTAGGTCCACTTTGAGGCCACGTGAAGTGTCGTACGGCTCGCCCGCAGGAGGTCACGGGACAGACCCAGGTGGTACCATGGGTTGACCGACTGAGATGACCGGTAGATGCACCACCAGCTGTAGCCTCTACTGTGCCAACTTGCTGCATTTTAGCCCTCCGCTGTTGTTGAAGGGCGAATTCCTCAAACTGCCCAGAAGCAGCGTCCTTCACGAGCCTCCTCACCTCCACCACCTCCACCACCACCTCCACCATGACTGGGACCACCACGACCACAACCACCACCATGACCGCCACCACCGACTCCATGACCACCACTACCGACTCCATGACCACCACCACCGCCACGGCCTCCATGACCACCACCACCATGACCAGGACCACCACAACCACAACCACCACCACCACCTCCACCATGACCAGGACCACCACGACCACAACCACAACCACCACCACGACCGCCACCACCGACTCCATGACCACCACCACCGCCACTGCCACGGCCTCAATGACCACCACCACCATGACCAGGACCACCACGACCACAACCACCACCACGACCGCCACCATGACCACCACGACCACTACCACCACCTCCACCATGACCAGGACCACCACGACCACAACCACAACCACCACCACGACCGCCACCACCGACTCCATGACCACCACCACCGCCACTGCCACGGCCTCAATGACCACCACCACCATGACCAGGACCACCACGACCACAACCACCACCACGACCGCCACCATGACCACCACGACCACTACCAATCACCGCCACGACCTCAAACGCCACCGCCACGACCACAACCGCCACCACCGCCACCACCACGACCACCACCGCCACGACCGCCAGCGGCTCCGCACCTGCACGGCGGCGAGCGTGTCTCCGTAGTCCTCGCTGCCGACCAGGTTGAGCTTCTCGTTGATCCAGGCCTCCTCCTCCTCCACGTTGGCCACAAACTGCTGGTAGTCGAGCGACTCCTCCAGCCGCTGGCCCCTGTGAGCGCCGCACCGAGGCCCGTGAGCTCCTGCCCGAGCGCGTCCCCAACCCCCCCCCCCCGCACAACGCACTTCTCCCCGTGTGATCACCCCCCGTGTGTGTCCCCCACCCCCCGTGTCTCCCCGTGTGTCTCCCCGTGTGTGTCTCCCCGTGTGTGTCTCCCCGTGTGTGTCTCCCCGTGCGTGTCTCCCCCCGTGTGTCTCCCCCCGTGTGTCTCCCCCCGTGCGATCACCCCCCGTGTGTCCCCCACCCCCCCGTGTGTCTCCCCCCATGTGTCTCCCCGTGTGTCTCCCCCCCCGTGTCTCCCAGTGTCGCACCCCGCACATCTCCCCGTGAGTCCTCCCTGCGTATCCGCCCCCCCGTGTCTCCCCACGCGCGTCTCCCCGCGCGTCCCCTTGTGTGTCGTCTCCCCCCTTGTCTCCCAGCGCGTCCCGCCTTGTCGCCCTCCCCCCCACCGCCGTGTTGCCTCCCCCCCCCTCCCCGTGTGTCCGCCCTCGTGCATCCCCTGCGTGGCTCCCCATCTGTGCGTCTCCCCGCGTGTCCCCACCCCCACGTCTCCCCCCACCCACCCCCCCCCTGCCCACCCCCCCGCCCCGTCTCCACCTGTCCGTCGCGTGCTCCTTGAGCTCCCTCCAGTGCTCCCCGAACTGGCGCAGCCGCTGCTCAATCTCCTCCTTGCCGATCGTGTTCTCAGCCACCAGCTTCTTGCCGGACTCCTGCACCGCCTGGGGGTGGGGGGGGGGGGCGGTACGTGGGTGAGGAGAGTACGTGGGTGGGGGGCGGTACGTGAGTGGGGGCGGTACGTGAGTGGGTGGGGGGCGGTACGTGGGTGGGGGGAGGGGCGGTACGTGGGTGGGTGGGTGGGGGGCGGTACGTGAGTGGGTGGGGGGCGGTACGTGAGTGGGTGGGGGGTGGTACGTGAGTGGGTGGGGGGCGGTACGTGGGTGGGGGGAGGGGCGGTACGTGGGTGGGTGGGGGGCGGTACGTGGGTGGGAGGCGGTACGTGGGTGGGTGGGGGCGGTACGTGAGTGGGTGGGCGGTACGTGAGTGGGTGGGCGGTACGTGAGTGGGTGGGGGGCGGTACGTGGGTGGGGGGCGGTACATGGGTGGGTGGGGGCGGTACGTGAGTGGGTGGGGGGCGGTACGTGAGTGGGTGGGGGGCGGTACGTGAGTGGGTGGGGGGGGGCGGTACGTGAGTGGGTGGGGGGCGGTACGTGAGTGGGTGGGGGGCGGTACGTGAGTGGGTGGCGGGGGGCGGTACGTGGGTGGGGGGGGCGGTACGTGGGTGAGAATACGTGGGTGGGGGTGTTACGTGGGTGGGGGCGGTACGTGGGTGGGTGGGGGGGCGGTACGTGGGTGGGTGGGGGGCGGTACGTGGGTGGGTGGGTGGGGGGGGCGGTACGTGGGTGGGTGGGTGTGGGGGTACCTGGATGGCAGGCTCGTGGGCCGCTAGCTCCGCCTCCAGCCGCTTGTGCTTCTTGCGCAGGTTCTGCACCCCCGTGAGGTCGCGGCCGTAGTCCTCCGAGCCCACCAGCAGCTTCTTCTCTCTACAAAGACGAAGGTGGGGGGGGGGGGCGGTGCAAGGTGGGGGGAGGGGCGGTGCAAGGTGGGGGGGGGGGGGGCGGTGCAAGGTGGGGGGGGGGCCACGCACGCACACGGGGGAGGAGGGACGGTCGGGTCAGCACGCAGCAGCAGCTGTGCCCCCTACTGTGCCAGGCTAGGTGCAGGAGGTCACGGGGCAGACCCAGCAGGTGCCGTGGGTCGACTGACTGAGATGACCGGTAGATGCACCACCAGCTGTACCCCCCCTACTGTGCCAGGCTAGGTGAAGGAGGTCACGGGACAGACCCTGCAGGTGCCATAGGTCGACTGACTGAGATGACCGGTAGATGCACCACCAGCTGTACCCCCCCTACTGTGCCAGGCTAGGTGAAGGAGGTCACGGGACAGACCCTGCAGGTGCCATAGGTCGACTGACTGAGATGACCGGTAGATGCACCACCAGCTGTACCCCCCCTACTGTGCCAGGCTAGGTGCAGCAGGTCACAGGACAGACCCTGCAGGTGCCGTGAGCCGACTGAGATGACCGGCAGATGCACCGCCTGTTCCCCCTCACTGTGCCAACAGACACAGACAAAGATCCCCACCCGTGTAGCCTTCAACGGGCTGTCGGGGCAAGTGCCGTTCGCGAGCACAGACACAACAACAACAACAGCCCCCCGCGACCACAAATCCGTCCAACCGCTCCCCCCCCCCAAAACTAACCCGCGACCTCCTGCGTACCAGGCCGAGGGAGAAAACGTCTCCTTAGCCACCCAATCCCCCCCCCCCTCCCGCTCCCCCCCGGCCCCCCGCGGCGCTCACTTGATCCAGGACTCCTCGTCGTCGAGGTCGCGGAAGAACTGGTGCAGGCGGTGCGACTCGCCGAGGCGCGCCTGCCTGGCTCGCGCCGCCTCCACCACGCGGCCGAAGCGGGTCGTTCACCGCGTCGCGCTTGGCCCGCACGGCCGCCGGGTCGAACGCGTCGCTCGCCATCAGGCTCTCGGCCTGCGAGTTCAGGTCCTTGAGCCGGTCCTGAATGAGGAGGGGGCGGGGGTCAGGAGGTCGGTGGTGTGCCGCAGAGGAGCTGCGGTTGTGGTGGTTGTTGGTAATGATGTGTGTGTGTGTGTGTGGAGGAGCCGTGGTTGTGGTGGTTGTTGGTAATGATGTGTGTGTGTGTGTGGAGGAGCCGTGGTTGTGGTGGTTGTTGGTAATGATGTGTGTGTGTGTGTGGAGGAGCCGTGGTTGTGGTGGTTGTTGGTAATGATGTGTGTGTGTGTGTGTGGAGGAGCCGTGGTTGTGGTGGTTGTTGGTAATGATGTGTGTGTGTGTGTGTGGAGGAGCTGTGGTTGTGGTGCTTGTGGTGGTTGTGATAATGATGTGTGTGTGTGTGTGTGGAGGAGCCGTGGTTGTGGTAATGATGTGTGTGTGGAGGAGTCGTGGTTGTGGTGTGTGTGTGTGGAGGAGCCGTGGTTGTGGTGGTTGTTGGTAATGATGTGTGTGTGTGTGTGGAGGAGCCGTGGTTGTGGTGGTTGTGGTAATGATCTGTGTGTGTGTGTGGAGGAGTCGTGGTTGTGGTGGTTGTGGTGTGTGTGTGTGTGGAGGAGCCGTGGTTGTGGTGGTTGTGCTGTGAGTGGAGGAGCCGTGGTTGTGGTGGTTGTGGTGTGTGTGTGGAGGAGCCGTGGTTGTGGTGGTTGTGGTGATTGTGTTGGTTGTGTTGTGTGTGTGGAGGAGCCGTGGTTGTGGTGGTTGTGCTGTGTGTGTGGAGGAGGCGTGGTTGTGGTGGTTGTGCTGTGTGTGGAGGAGCCGTGGTTGTGGTGGTTGTGGTGGCTGCGGTGGTTGTGCCGTGCCAGCGCCGCACCCCGTGTGCCGAGATGTCCGTGTCCAGCAGCTGGTGCTTCTTCAGCAGGTTGTTCACGGACGCCAGGTCCTTCCCATAATCCTCGGAGGCGAGCAGCGCCTCCACCTGCACCAAGCGGAAAGGACGGGGGGGGGGGCGGCACCAACAGCGTCACCAGGTGGGGATGGTGGGGGCGGCGAGGGCGGTGGGGGTGGTGGGGGCGGTGGGGGTGGTGGGGGTGGTGGGGGCAGTGGGGGCGGTGAGGGCGGTGGGGGTTGTGGGGGCGGTGAGGATGGTGGGGTCGGTGGGGGCGGTGGGGGGCGGTGGGGGTTGTGGGGGCGGTGAGGATGGTGGGGGCGGTGAGGGCGGTGGGGGCGGTGGGGGCGGTGGGGGCGGTGGGGGCGGTGAGGATGGTGGGGGCGGTGAGGGCGGTGGGGGCGGTGGGGGCGGTGGGGGCGGTGGGGGCGGTGAGGATGGTGGGGGCGGTGGGGGCGGTGGGGGCGGTGAGGATGGTGGGGGCGGTGGGGATGGTGGGGGCGGTGAGGATGGTGGGGGCGGTGGGGGCGGTGGGGGCTGTGAGGGCGGTGGGGGCGGTGGGGATGGTAGCGGTGGTAGTGGGGACGGTGGCAGTGGAGTCTCTGGTTGTGGTGGCGGTGGTGGAGGAGGCGGTGGTGGAGGAGGCGGTGGTGGTGGAGGCGATGGTGGAGGAGGCGGTGGAGGAGGAGGTGGTGGTGGAGGAGGCAGTGGTGGTGGAGGCGATGCCAATGGCGATGGTGGTGGGGGGGCGGTGGAGTCTGTGGTGTGGTGGCGGTGGCGGTAGTGGTGGAGCCGATGGTGGGGGAGGCGGTGGTGACGGTGGTGGGGAGGCGATGGCGGCGGTGGTGGGGGGGGCGGTGGAGTCTGTGGGCCGGTGGCTCCGATGGGAGTTGGGGTTGGGGGGGGGGGCAGCACCTCCGAGAGCCAGAAGTCGAAGTCCTTGATGCCGGTGTTGAAGTTCTGCTGCCGGTTGGCCTCCTTGAGCTTCTGGCTCTTCTCCGAGGACTTGCGCACCAGGTAGTCCCACTGCTCCGTCAGCGTCTTCATGCGCATCTACCCGAGCGCACGGCAACGTCGTCACGGCAACGTGGTCCCCACGGCGACGTGGTCACCACAGCAACGACGTGGTCCATGTGGTCGCCGCGGCGACTTGGTCACCACGGCGACGACGTGGTCCACGTGGTCGCCACAGCGACTTGGTCACCACGGCGACGACGTGGTCCACGCGGTCGCCACAGCGACTTGGTCACCACGGCGACGACGTGGTCCACGACGACATGGCAAACTTCGCGACGCCGCGGCAAACTTCGCCGAAAACCGCTCCCCCCCTCCTCCCGCTCTCTCCAGACCCCCCCTCACCTGCACGGCGTCCTCGCTGCCGGCGCAGCCGCCGTGGCCGATGAGCGACTTGCCGGTCTCCACGACGCCGCGGATCCGGTCGGCGTTGGCTTGCAGCTCCGCCTCGAACGCCTGGTGCTTCTGGTGCTTGCTCTGATGGGGCGGGGGGCACGGGGGGGGCACGGAGGGGGCACGGGGGGGGGGGGGTGATGCCGAGACAGGAGACGCGGTTAACCACGGCACAGCACACGCCCTCGCTCAACCACACCGCTCAACCTCACCGCTCGGCGCGCTCCACACCACCGCTCGCGACGCTCCACACCGCTCACCACGTTCCACACCGCTCACCACACCACTCACCACGTTCCACACCGCTCACCACGCTCACCACGCCCCACACCACCGCTCGCTACGCTCCACACCGCTCACCACACCGATCACCACACCGCTCACCACACCGCTCACCACACCGCTCACCACGCTCCACACCGCTCGCCACGCCCCACACCGCTCACCACACCGATCACCACACCGCTCACCACGCTCACCACACCGCCGCACGAGCCCAGCTTGGAGATGCCCTCTCAAGTGTCTCAATGGGAGAGCCTGAGGCTCGTCGAGCCAGACTGGCTGGAGGCCTTCGAAGGACCCAAAGGTTTTTGCTTCACAAGCCCGTGCGGGGGGCTCAGGGGAAATGCCCCAGGCTCACAGAGCCAAGCGAATATGCAAATTATTTTGTCAAGGCGCTCTTCCTCCTCCGTCCCAGCTTAAATAGACGCTCCGAGCCCAGAGCGTTTCATTCAGACTCTGTCTTATCGACAGACCTGGTCTTCACCTGAGGACGGCTGCTTGCGTTGTGGCCGAAACGTCGTGAGAATTATTTTACGATGTTTTATTTTTATTATTTAATTATTTCCATTCTACGTGGTGACTTTACCGAAAGAACCAAGAAGATGAAGGCATTTCCGCTGAGCACAGAGGCGGTGAGAACGTGGCAATCGGTAAAGCTCACAGCAGCCCCACCACGGCACCATCACCCCAAACCCGCATATGAGCGATGGAACCGGCTGTGAACACCACGTTAGAAATGGAGCGTACTAACTCAGCGTCAAGAGATGGGGGAGCGCTGTGAACACCATGTTAGACGTGGAGCGTACCACCACAGCGTCAAGAGATGGGGGGGAGCTGTGAACACCATGTTAGACGTGGAGCGTACCAACTCAGCGTCAAGAGATGGGGGGGAGCTGTGAACACCATGTTAGACGTGGAGCGTACCAACTCAGCGTCAAGAGATGGGGGGGAGCTGTGAACACCATGTTAGACGTGGAGCGTACCAACTCAGCGTCAAGAGATGGGGGAGCGCTGTGAACACCACGTTAGAAATGGAGCATACCAACACAGCGTCAAGAGATGGGGGAGCGCTGTGAACACCACGTTAGAAATGGACCGTACCACCACGGCGTCAAGAGATGGGGGAGCGCTGTGAACACCACGTTAGAAATGGAGCGTACCACCTCAGCGTCAAGAGATGGGGGAGCGCTGTGAACACCATGTTAGAAATGGAGCGTACCACCACAGCGTCAAGAGATGGGGGAGCGCTGTGAACACCACGTTAGAAATGGACCGTACCACCACAGCGTCAAGAGATGGGGGAGCGCTGTGAACACCATGTTAGAAATGGACCGTACCACCACGGCGTCAAGAGATGGGGGAGTGCTGTGAACACCACGTTAGAAATGGAGCGTACCACCACAGCGTCAAGAGATGGGGGAGCGCTGTGAACACCATGTTAGAAATGGAGCGTACCAACTCAGCGTCAAGAGATGGGGGAGTGCTGTGAACACCACGTTAGAAATGGAGCGTACCACCACAGCGTCAAGAGATGGGGGAGCGCTGTGAACACCACGTTAGAAATGGAGCGTACCACCACGGCGTCAACAGATGGGGGAGCGCTGTGAACACCATGTTAGAAATGGAGCGTACCAACTCAGCGTCAAGAGATGGGGGAGTGCTGTGAACACCACGTTAGAAATGGAGCGTACCACCACAGCGTCAAGAGATGGGGAAGCGCTGTGAACACCATGTTAGAAATGGAGCGTACCACCACGGCGTCAACAGATGGGGGAGCGCTGTGAACACCACGTTAGAAATGGAGCGTACCACCACAGCGTCAACAGATGGGGGAGCGCTGTGAACACCATGTTAGACGTGGAGCGTACCAACTCAGCGTCAAGAGATGGGGGAGCGCTGTGAACACCATGTTAGATTTGGACCGTACCAACACGTCTGAAAATTGGGGGGTGGAGCGGAGGGTGACGTGAGTCAGGTTGGTGGAGGTGGGTGGGGGGGGGTTAGGAGGGACCGATGGCACCAGCGAGGAGAGGAATGAGGACCGGCGCGCCACTTACCCTCCCAGACGGGAAGCCGGGGAAACCTCGGGGGGGGGGGGGGAGGCGGGGGGCTCAAGCAGTCCCGTCGCCCGGCACCACGTGGCAGAGGTCGCAAACGGGTTTTGATTCCTTACCCGTAACCGTACCCGGCCGCACCAGGGTCGCAAATGGGTAGCCGTACCCTACCCGTACCCTACCCTACCCGTACCCTACCCGTACCCTACCCGTACCCTACCCGTACCCGTACCCTACCCGTACCCGTACCCTACCCGTACCCTACCCGTACCCTACCCGTACCCTACCCGTACCCTACCCGTACCCGTACCCTACCCGTACCCGTACGCTACCCGAAATGAGTGACAAACGGTGACTCACCAGTGACTCACGGCCTACCCGAACCCGTACCCGGCCACACCAGGGTCGCAAATGGGTTTGTACCAGTTGAAAGGGTAAAAAGCTATGACTATATTTTGCCACTGGTAAAGGAGATGTCTCATAGGGTACCCGGCTAACCGTACCCGGCCGGGTACGGGTAGCCGGGTATCGGGTAGGGTACGGGTACCGGGTACCCGGTTGCGACCTCTGGGATGAAGCCGTGTTGCAGGCGCGGGTGGGTTGATTCTAGGAACTTGAATTGTGAGAAGAGACAAGACGTTGGGAAATGAGTGACAAACGGTGACTCACCAGTGACTCACGGCCTACCCGTACCCGGCCGCACCAGGGTCGCAAACGGCTAACCGTACCCGACTGGGTACGGGTAGCCGGGTATCGGGTAGGGTACGGGTATCGGGTACCCGGTTGCGACCTCTGCCACGCGGGGAAAGTGTCAAACGCCCGAGTTTCAAATTCCGCGTTGCCCTCCCGCGTGGTCGGGTGGGAGGGGGGGGGAGGTGGGGTTTGTCTGGGAGGAGAAGCGGCGCCTCTCGCACCCGCGCCCGACGCGCGCATGCAGAGACGGTGGAACGGATGGGTGGAGGGAGGGGGGAGAGAGAGAGAGATGACGGCTACGGCTAACCGCGGCAACTTACCAGCAACTTGGACAGCTGGCAGCCGCGCGGGGAGAAAGGAGACAGAGAGAGGGTTAAACACTCGGCACGGAGCGCAACGCCGCGGTTATCCTGACCCAGCCACCCACCCCCACCCACCCGCCCCCCCCCACCACCCCCCCCACCACCACCCCCACCCCCCCCCACCACCACCCCCACCACCACCACCACCACCACCACCCCCACCACCACCACCACCACCACCCCCCCCCACCACCACCACCACCACCCCCCCACCACCACCCCCCCCACCACCACCCCCACCACCACCCCCCCCACCACCACCCCCACCACCACCCCCCACCACCACCCCCCTCACCACCCCCCCCACCACCACCCCCCTCACCACCACCCCCCCACCACCACCCCCACCACCACCCCCACCACCACCCCCACCACCCCCCCCCACCACCACCCCCCCCACCAACACAACCACCACCCCCCCCCACCACCACCCCCACCACCACCACCACCCCCACCACCACCACCCCCCCCACCAACACAACCACCACCCCCCCCACCACCACCCCCACCACCCACCCCACCACCACCCCCCCCACCAACACAACCACCACCCCCCCCACCACCACCCCCACCACCACCACCCCCACCACCACCACCACCCCCTGCCCGCCCGGCCGCTCTTCCTCACGGCGACACGACTCCCCGCAACTCTCCGTGCGAGCTTCTCCGCGCGCACTTCCTCGGCTTGTATTCTGCAGTCTTCATCAGCGGTCGCCACCAACCCCCCCCCGCCCCCCGCAACAAACGCAGCCGACGGCCATCACTGGCGGCGACCCCCGACCCCGACCAGTGACCCTGGCCCGTGACCCCGTGACTTCAGGCCACGACCCAGGCCCGAAACCCCAACCCGTGACCCCGTAACCCGGCCTGTGACTCCAGGCCAGAACCCCGGCCCGTGACCCAGGTCTTCGACACCGTGACCCAGGTCTTCGACACCGTGACCCGGCCTGTGACTCTAGCCAAATGACCCCGGCCCGTGACCCCACGACCCCAGGCCACGACCACGGCCCAAGACCCAGGCCTGCGACCCCGTGACCCCGTGACTCCAGGCCACGACTCCGGGCCCAAGACCCAGGCCTGCGACCCCGTGACCCCGTGACTCCAGGCCACGACTCCGGGCCCAAGACCCAGGCCTGCGACCCCGTGACCCCGTGACTCCAGGCCACGACTCCGGGCCCAAGACCCAGGCCTGCGACCCCGTGACCCGGCCTGTGACTCCAGGCCACGACCCCGGCCAATGACCCCAGCCCGCGACCCCGTGACCCGGCCCGCGACCCCTGCGCTCACCTGGATGTTGGTGGGGTCCTTGTAGGACTCGTCTGTGGCCGTCTGCAGCTTCTCGCTGATCCACGCCTCGATCTCGTCCACGTCGCGGCTGAACTGCTGCAGGTTCTGCGACTCGCCCAGCTTCGAGCGCTTGTCGATCATCTGCGCCTTCAGCCGCCGCCACCTGCGGGCGCGGGCATGGCCAAATGTGGGCACCGGCAAAAGTGGGCACGGACACACGCGGACACGGACACACGCGGACACGGACACACACGGACACGGACACACGCGGACGCCAAGAACAACTGACGCTTTTCGCCACCGAATGGCGGTGACGTCACTGTGAAGTCGTTAAGGGCTCCCGCGCTGCTGCCAGGAAGTGACGGGACGGACCCAGGTTCCATTGGGTACAACCGAAATGACCGACACACACACACACGCACGCACGCACACACACACACACACGTGCACGCACGCACACACACACACACACGCTGACGCACGCGCACGCACACACACGCACACGCGCTGACGCACACGCGCTGACACACACACACGCGCTGACGCACACGCGCTGACGCACACACACGCGCTGACGCACACACACACACACGCGCTGACGCACACACACACACGCACACGGACGCACCCCCCACTCACCTGTCGAGCACCTCGTCACGCCGGTGTCCGATCTCGCCCTTGGCGTAGTGATCCGACGAGATGAGCTCATCGGCAAACGACTGCAGCGCGGCGATC
>NC_136342.1:3404660-3462000 GCF_964198595.1 Lampetra fluviatilis | reverse complement strand
GCCAAATGTGGGCACCGGCAAAAGTGGGCACGGACACACGCGGACACGGACACACGCGGACACGGACACACGCGGACGCCAAGAACAACTGACGCTTTTCGCCACCGAATGGCGGTGACGTCACTGTGAAGTCGTTAAGGGCTCCCGCGCTGCTGCCAGGAAGTGACGGGACGGACCCAGGTTCCATTGGGTACAACCGAAATGACCGACACACACACACACACGCACGCACGCACACACACACACACACACACACGTGCACGCACGCACACACACACACACGCTGACGCACGCGCACGCACACACACGCACACGCGCTGACGCACACGCGCTGACACACACACACGCGCTGACGCACACGCGCTGACGCACACACACGCGCTGACGCACACACACACACACGCGCTGACGCACACACACACACGCACACGGACGCACCCCCCCACTCACCTGTCGAGCACCTCGTCACGCCGGTGTCCGATCTCGCCCTTGGCGTAGTGATCCGACGAGATGAGCTCATCGGCAAACGACTGCAGCGCGGCGATCTTCTCCTCCTGCGTCGACGCACGCGGACACACACACGCCAACACACACACGTGAACACACACACGTGAACACACACACGTGAACACACACACGTGAACACACACACGTGAAAATACACACGTGAACACACACACGTGAACACACACACGTGAACACACACACGTGAAAATACACACGTGAACACACACGTGAACACACACACGTGAACACACACGTGAACACACACACGTGAACACACACACGTGAACACACACACGTGAACACACACACGTGAAAATACACACGTGAACACACACGTGAAACACACACACGTGAACACACACGTGAACACACACACGTGAAAATACACACGTGAACACACACACGTCAACACACACACGTGAACACACACACGTGAACACACACACGTGAACACACACGTGAACACACACACGTGAAAATACACACGTGAACACACACGTGAACACACACACGTGAACACACACACGTGAACACACACGTGAACACACACGTGAAAACACACACGTGAACACACACACGTCAACACACACACGTGAACACACACACGTGAACACACACACGTGAACACACACGTGAACACACACACGTGAACACCCACACGTGAACACACACACGTGAACACACACGTGAACACACACACGTCAACACACACACGTGAACACACACACGTGAACACACACACGTGAACACACACGTGAACACACACACGTGAAAATACACACGTGAACACACACGTGAACACACACACGTGAACACACACACGTGAAAATACACACGTGAACACACACGTGAACACACACACGTGAACACACACACGTGAAAATACACACGTGAACACACACGTGAACACACACACGTGAACACACACACGTGAAAATACACACGTGAACACACACACGTGAACACACACGTGAACACACACACGTGAACACCCACACGTGAACACACACGTGAACACACACACGTGAAAATACACACGTGAACACACACACGTCAACACACACACGTGAACACACACACGTGAACACACACACGTGAACACACACGGTGAACACACACACGTGAAAATACACACGTGAACACACACGTGAACACACACACGTGAACACACACACGTGAACACACACGTGAACACACACACGTGAAAATACACACGTGAACACACACACGTCAACACACACACGTGAACACACACACGTGAACACACACACGTGAACACACACGTGAACACACACACGTGAAAATACACACGTGAACACACACGTGAACACACACACGTGAACACACACACGTGAAAATACACACGTGAACACACACGTGAACACACACACGTGAACACACACACGTGAACACACACACGTGAACACACACGTGAACACACACACGTGAAAATACACACGTGAACACACACGTGAACACACACACGTGAACACACACACGTGAAAATACACACGTGAACACACACACGTGAACACACACGTGAACACACACACGTGAACACCCACACGTGAACACACACACGTGAACACACACACGTGAACACACACACGTGAACACACACACGTGAAAATACACACGTGAACACACACACGTGAACACACACACGTGAAAATACACACGTGAACACACACACGTGAACACACACACGTGAACACACACACGTCAACACACACACGTGAACACACACACGTGAAAATACACACGTGAACACACACACGTGAACACACACGTAAACACACACATGTGAACACCCACACGTGAACACACACACGTGGACACACAAACGCACGAACAAAGACAAAGATCCCCCATGTAGCCTTAACAGACTGTAGGGGCAAGTGCAGTTAGCGAGCACCTATGAAGGCACTGTGGCACACGAGGCGGTGGGTGGCCAACACCACGCCCGGCCGCCTTTGTCTCCCCAGTGACGATGTTTACTACACACCGCACCAGGTACTCATTTGAGGCCGAGTCGACCTAGGGGAGAGGCCCAGGACCGGTTCAGATCATCGTCACCGGCGTTGGCCGTGAGCGGGAATCGAACCCGGGGTCGCCGGGTTCGTAGCGCGACCGTAGCGTTAACCGCCGCAACCGCCCACAGACATCCGCGAAGCCGATTCAAAAGACACCGTAGACAATGCCACACAGCGTACGAGAAACCACCACCCCTCTCCACTCCAGTCTCTCTAAGACAGCGGTCGGGAACCTGTGGCTCGCGAGCCGTACATGGCTCTTCCAGTGACGGCATACGGCTCCCCCGGACAATTTTGAGTTGAAAAAAGAAAAAAAAAATCAGTTTGGAACCGATTTTTAAATACTTGTGATATTGCTTAATAATACCGTGTCATTCTAAAGTAAACAGAAATTAGTTTTGAAGATCAATTTCGCGGGTCGCGCGCACCGCAACGAAGCTCAACCTCACCCACGTCGTACGAACCAGACCACAAGGCCATCAAGCAAAACCACGCAGCACCAGAAGTCGCATTAAAAGCAAGACGTATTTAATTTATTATACGTCAAAAAAACTACATGGCTTCTCAATTAAATATATTTAGAAATATTTGGCTTTTATGGCTCTCCCAGGCAAAAAGGTTCCCCGACCCCTGCTCCAAGACGAGCGCCGCCCCCGTGAGAGGTTTGTCCGCCCACCTGCACGTTGATGGCCTTGTCGAAGTCCTCGTGCTTCTTGATGAGCGCCTCGACGCTGTCCAGCGAGTCGCCCTTGTCGTCCACGGCGAGGAAGGCTTCGCGCGACGCCATCCAGCCCTCGGCCTGCTCGCAGTCTCGGTTGAACAGCTGGGGGGGGGGGGGGGGACGGGCGGGTTAGTACGCAGTACGACGGCCACAAAGGTTAAAGATCCCTACCCGTATAGCCTTCAACGGGCTGTCGGGGCAAGTGCTATTAAGCGAACACAGACACCATGGGTTGACCGACTGAGATGACTGTTAGATGGACCGCCTGTGCTCCCTACTGTGCCAGGCTAGGTGCAGGAGGTCACGGGACAGACCCAGCAGGTGCCATGGGTTGACCGACTGAGATGACCGGTAGATGCACCACCAGCTGTACCCCCCCTACTGTGCCAGGCTAGGTGCAGGAGGTCACGGGACAGACTCAGCAGGTGCCATAGGTTGACTGACTGAGATGACCGGTAAATGCACCACCAGCTGTACCCCCTACTGTGCCAGGCTAGGTGCAGGAGGTCACGTGACAGACCCAGCAGGCGCCATGGGTTGACCGACTAACATGACCGGCCGATGCACCACCTGTGGCCCCCACTGTACCAGGCTAGGTGCAGGAGTTCACAGGACAGACCCAGCAGGCGCCATGGGTTGACCGACTGAGATGACTGGCCGATGCACCACCTGTGCCCCCCACTGTACCAGGCTAGGTGCAGGAGTTCACAGGACAGACCCAGCAGGCGCCATGGGTTGACCGACTTACATGACCGGCCGACGCACCGCTACCCGAAAATGCAGCACACAGACCGACCGACGGTGGAGTGTGGCGAGCGCCGGCCGTGCGGTGAGCGCCGTGGTGAGCGCCGTGCGGTGAGCGCCGTGGTGAGCGCCGTGCGGTGAGCGCCGTGGTGAGCGCCGTGGTGAGCGCCGTGCGGTGAGCGCCGTGGTGAGCGCCGTGGTGAGCGAGCGAGGTTACCTGCAGCTCCAGGCACTGGTCGAGCATCATGCGCCGCGTGGCCCAGGCCTTCTCGAGGCCCGAGCGCTCCCCGTCCAGGCCCGCCAGCTTGTCCCGCACCTCCGCGCTAGCGTAGTGGTTGCGGTCCAGCAGCTGCTGCCCAAACTGCTCAAACGCCTGGAAGGTGCCGGTGCGGGCGTCCATCTCCGTGCGGTGCTCCTGTCGCGGGGGAGGGGCGGGGGGGGAGGTGGGGGGGGGGTCGCGGGGTCACGGTGAAGCGAGATAATCGGGGCCCGGTTCGGGCGTGTGCGGCGTGTGTGTGTGTGTGTGGACACGTGGTGTAGGTGTGTATGCGGTGTGTGTAGATGGTGTGTGCACACGTGTGCGTGTGTACACGTGTGCACACGTTGTGTGTGCGTGTCTACACGTGTGCGTGTGTACACGTGTGTCCACGTGTGTGTACACGTGTGCGTGTGTCCACGTGGTGTGTGTGCGTGTGTACACGTGTGCACATGTGTGCGTGTGTCCACGTGGTGTGTGTGTGCGTGTGTACACGTGTGCACATGTGTGCGTGTTTACACGTGGTGTGTGTGCGCGTGTGTACACGTGTGCACATGTGTGCGTGTTTACACGTGGTGTGTGTGTGCGTGTGTACACGTGTGCACATGTGTGCGTGTTTCCACGTGGTGTGTGTGCACGTGTGTACACGTGTGCACATGTGTGCGTGTTTCCATGTGGTGTGTGTGCGTGTGTCCACGTGTGTGCGTGTGTACACGTGTACACGTGGTGTGTGTACACGTGGTGTGTGCGCGTGTGTACACGTGATGTGTCTACGTGTGTGTGTGCCCACGTCTGTGTGCGTGTGTCCACGTGTGTGTGTACACGTGATGTGTCTACACGTGTGTGTGTGTGCGTGTTTCCACGTGGTGTGTGTGCGTGTGTGCACGTGTGTGCGTGTGTACACGTGTACACGTGGTGTGTGTACACGTGGTGTGTCTACACGTGTGTGTGTGTGTGCATGTGTATACGTGTGTGTGTGTCTGCGTGTGTACACGTGTGTGTGTGTCTGCGTGTGTACACGTGTGTGTGTGTGTGTGCACGTGTGTGCGTGTGTCTGCGTGTGTACACGTGTGTGCGTGTGTCTGCGTGTGCCCACCTGGTGGCGCTCCAGCAGAGCCTCGGCCCCCGTCACGTCCTTAGCGAGCTCCTCGGACGACACGAGACCCCGGATCCCGTTCATCCACGACATCAGGTCCCTGCCGCACGGCGGACAACAGGGGTCACGCGGGGGGTCACGGGGGTCACGGGGGGACACCGGGACGTGGGCGGTCACGGGGGAGACACGCGGGGGTCACGGGGGTCACGGGGGTTACCGGGACGTGGGGGGTCACGGGGGAGACACGCGGGGGTCACCGGGACGTGGGGGGTCACGGGGGAGACACGCGGGGGTCACGGGGGTCACCGGGACGTGGGGGGTCACGGGGGAGACACGCGGGGTCACCGGGACGTGGGGGGTCACGGGGGAGACACGCGGGGGTCACGGGGGTCACCGGGACGTGGGGGGTCACGGGGGAGTAGAGACTCTGGGTCACGGGGGAGACACGGAGGTCACAGGGGACATGAAGAGTCACCGAGGTCACCGGGACACGGGTGGCACGGGGGAGACACGGGGGGGCACAAGTGGAAGACACACGTGGAAGACACAAGGGGGAGACACAGGGGGGAGACACAGGGGGGAGACACACACGTGGGAGCCACGAGGGGGGAGACACAGGGTGGTGACACGGGGTGGAGACACGGGGGAGAGACATCGGGAACACATGGGGGGGGGGGGGAGACACGGGAGATATGGGGGAGACACGGGGGACAGACACGGGGGTCACACAGGGACACACAGAGGAGACACGGGTGGGAGACACGGGGTGGTGACACGGGGTGGAGACACGGGGGGGAGACACGGGGGGGGAGACATCGGGAACACATGGGGGGGGGGGGAGACATGGGGGAGGGAGATATGGGGGAGACACGGGAGACAGACACGGGGGTCACACAGAGACACACAGAGGAGACACGGGTGGGAGACACGGGTGGGAGACATGGGGGGGGAGGGGGAGATATGGGGGAGACACGGAGGACAGGCACGGGGGTCACACAGGGAGACACGGGTGGAAGACATGGGGGAGACGTTGGGGGGGGGGAGATATGGGGGAGACACGGGAGACAGACACGGGGGTCACACAGAGACACACAGAGGAGACACGGGTGGGAGACACGGGGGGGAGACACGGGGGGGGAGACACATGGGGGGGGGCTGGGCACCGGAAGTCGGAGAGGAAGCGCTGCAGGTCGTGCGAGTCGTTGAGCCGTCCCTTGCGCTGGTCGGCGCGCTTGACCAGCGCGCCCCACGCCTGGTTCAGCTCCGTCCGCTTCTCCTGCAAGTCGCCCGCCGACTCGGGGTGACTCTGGGTCAGCCGATCCGCCGTCTCGTCCAGGGAGTTCACCTGGGCGAGGGCGAGGGCAAGGGGGGGTGAGGCACGGGGGGGGGGGGGGCGGGGGTCGGGGGTCACGCCTCCGTCATTCGCATTGCGAGGTCACGGCGGCCGCGTGTCGTTTTTGGACGCGTCGTGCTCGCACAAAGACAAAGATCCCACGCACACTCCACCCCCCGGATAGCCTGAACAGACAGGTGGGGCAAGTGCTGTTAGTGAGTAGCAGCAGCACCTATGAAGGCTACCGGCACTGTGACACACGAGGGGGTGGGTGGCCAGCACCACGCCCGACCGCCTTTGTCTCCCCAGTGGCGATGTTCACTACACACCGCACCAGATACTCATTTGAGGCTGAGTCGACCTTGGGGAGGCCCAGGACCGGTTCAGATAATCGTCACCGGTGTTGACCGTGAGCGGGAATCCAACTCGGACCGCCGGGTTCCTAAGCGTAGCGTAGCGCTAACCGCTACACACACGTGCACACACAAACGCACACACACGCATACACACACGTGCGCGCACACGCGCACACAACAACAACAACCGCCATTCGCCACTAAGTGGCGGTGACGTCACCACGACGCTTGTGCCAGGCCAAGTGCACCTTGAGGCCACGTGAAGTGTCGCACGCACACACGGACACACACACACGCACACACACGCACGCACACACGGACACACACACACGCACACACAGACACACACACACGCACACACGGGGACACACACACACACACACGCGCACACACACACGGGACAGTACACCCCTGCTGCCGCCGCTGGGCCCTGACCTTGTCGCCGAGGGCGGCGAGGTCGCGCTCGAAGCCCTCGTGCTTGCGCTGCAGCGCCTGCACGCTCGCCAGGTCGTGCCCAAAGTTGTCCGTGTTGAGCGCCTGGTTCTTCTCCTCGATCCACTCCATCGTCTCGTCCGCGTCCCTGGGCGGGCGAGCGGGCGAGTTAGTGGGTGGGTCAGTGGGTGAGCGGGGGGGGTGGGCGAGTGGGTGGGTGAGTGGGTGGGCGGGCGAGTTAGTGGGTGGGTCAGTGGGTGAGTGAGTGGGTGAGTGGGTGGGTGGGTCAGTGGGTGAGTGAGTGGGCCAGCAAGTGGATGAGTGAGTGGGTGAGTGGGCGGACGGGCGAGTGGGTGGGTAAGGTGGGTGGGCAGTTGAGTGAGTGGGTGATTGAGCGAGTCAGTGGTTGGGTGGACGAGTGAGTGGGCGAGTGAGTGAGTGGGTCAGTGGGTGGGTGAGTGAGTGGGTGGGTCAGTGGGTGAGTGGGCGGGTGAGCGAGTGGGCCAGCAAGTGGATGAGTGAGTGGGTGAGTGAGTGGGTGAGTGGGCGGGTGAGTGGGCAGGTGAGTGGGCGGGTGAGTGGGCGGGTGAGTGGGCGGGTGAGTGGGCGGGTGAGTGGGCGGGTGAGTGAGTGGGCAGGTGAGTGAGTGGGCCAGCAAGTGGATGAGTGAGTGGGTGAGTGGGCGGACGGGCGAGTGGGTGGGCAAGGTGGGTGGGCAGTTGAGTGAGTGGGTGATTGAGCGAGTCAGTGGTTGGGTGGGTGAGTGGGCGAACAGGTGAGTGAGTGGGTGAGTGGGTCGGTGAGTTTGTGGGTGAGTGAGTTGGGAAGTGGGTGGGCGGGTGAGTAAGTGGGTCCGCGGGTGGGTAACTAGGTGGGTGAGCGAGCGGGCGAGTAGGAGGCTCAGTGAGCGAGTGAGTCAGCGAGCGAGTGAGTGAGTGGGCGAGTGAGTGAGTGGGCGAGTGTGGTGAGGGTACCGGTGGAAGCGCTGCACTTCGTGAGCGCTGCCCAGGCTCTGGGACCGTTCCTCAGCGAGGTCCTGCAGCGCCTTCCAGCGGTCGTTCAGCTCCTGCTCACCACACACTCACCAGCTTCACCACCCACCCCGCTCACCACGCACTCACCACGCACTCACCACACACTCACCAGCTTCACCACCCACCCCGCTCACCACGAACTCACCACGCACTCACCAGCTTCACCACCCACCCCGCTCACCACGCACTCACCAGCTTCACCACCCACCCCGCTCACCACGCACTCACCACGCACTCACCAGCTTCACCACCCACCCCGCTCACCACGCACTCACCACACACTCACCACACGCACTCACCACACACTCACCAGCTTCACCACCCACCCCGCTCACCACGCACTCACCACGCACTCACCACACACTCACCACGCACTCACCACGCACTCACCAGCTTCACCACCCACCCCGCTCACCACGCACTCACCACACACTCACCACGCACTCACCACACACTCACCAGCTTCACCACCCACCCCGCTCACCACGCACTCACCACGCACTCACCACACGCACTCACCACACACTCACCAGCTTCACCACCCACCCCGCTCACCACGAACTCACCACGCACTCACCACACACTCACCACGCACTCACCACGCACTCACCAGCTTCACCACCCACCCCGCTCACCACGCACTCACCACACACTCACCACGCACTCACCACACACTCACCAGCTTCACCACCCACCCCGCTCACCACGCACTCACCACGCACTCACCACACGCACTCACCACACACTCACCAGCTTCACCACCCACCCCGCTCACCACGCACTCACCACGCACTCACCACACACTCACCAGCTTCACCACCCACCCCGCTCACCACGAACTCACACACTCACCACACGCACCACCCACCAAACTCACCACGCACACACCACACACTCACCACACACTCACCAGCTTCACCACCCACCCCGCTCACCACGAACTCACACACTCACCACACGCACCACCCACCAAACTCACCACGCACTCACCACACGCACTCACCACACACTCACCACACGCACCACCCACCCCACTCACCACGCACTCACCACACACTCACCAGCTTCACCACCCACCCCACTCACCACGAACTCACCACACACTCACCACACACTCACCACACACTCACCACGCACTCACCACGCACTCACCACGCACTCACCACCCACCCCACTCACCACGCACTCACCACACACTCACCACACGTACCACCCACCGCACTCACCACGCACTCACCACACGCACCACCCACCCGCACTCACCACACACTCACCACACGCACCACACACCCCACTCACCACACACTCACCCACCCACACTCACCACACACTCACCACACTCATTACCCACGTGACACGCACCACGTGACACGCGACACACACCACACGCACCACCCACCCCACTCACCACGCACTCACCACACACTCACCACACACACCACCCACCTGCACTCACCACACACTCACCACACACACCACCCAACCGCACTCACCACACACTCACCCACCCACTCACCACACGCACCACCCACCACGCACTAATCACACACTCACCACACGCACCACCCACCACGCACTCACCACACACTCACCACACTCACCACTCACCCGCTCACCACGCACTCACCAGCTTCACCACCCACCCCTCTCACCACGCACTCACCACACACTCACCACACGCACCACCCACCCGAACTCACCACACACTCACCACACACACCATCCACCCGCTCACCACGCACTCACCACACACTCACCACACGCACCATCCACCCGCTCGACATGCACTCACTACCCTCACCACCCACACTCACGACCCCCACACCAACGACCCGTTCACCACGCACACACTCGCCACCGCCCTCACCAACCGCTCAATAACTCTCACCACGCTCACCACCCTCACCACCGAGCCGCTCACCACGCACACACTCGCCACCGCCCTCACCAACCGCTCAATAACTCTCACCACGCTCACCACGCTCACCACCGACCCGCTCACCACGCACACACTCGCCACCGCCCTCACCAACCGCTCAATAACTCTCACCACGCTCACCACGCTCACCACCGACCCACGCTCACCACCGACCCACGCTCACCTTGATGCTGTTGAAGGTGGCCACGGACTGCACCGCCGTCTTCACCGTCTGCAACGGAAAAATTCGTCGTCAGCAACCGGCGCCCGGAATCGGCGCTACCCCGATTCGCGTGCAGACCCAACCGCCCGCCTGCCAGCCAGCCCGCCTGCCCGCCAGCCCGCCAGCCCGCCAGCCCGCCAGCCCGCCCATCAGCCCCCCCCCCGCCCCCCGCGCCCCCCCCACCCGCCTCACCTTCCACGGAGACATCTTGGTGTCGGTCTCGTCCTGAAACGACAAGCGGAGGGGGGGGGGGCGTCACCACGGCAACACTCTCACGGCCCGGGGGCGCTAATAATCACGTGACCCCCCCCCCCCCAACAACTCCACCAAACGAAAGATGACACACGTGACGTGGGGGGTCGGGGGGGGGGGCGACAGGCGTGGTGAGACACGAGGGACAGGTGGGGGTAGCTGTGGTGAGACAGGGGCAGGGGCACGGGGGGGGGGGAGTGACAGGGGGAGGAGCAGTGTGGGGGGGGGGGAGTGACAGGGGGAGGAGCAGTGTGTGTGGGGGGGGGAGAGACAGGGGGAGGGGCACTGTGGGGGGGGAGTGAGCGGTGTGTGTGGGGGGGGTGGAGACGTCCGTTACCTTCACAGAGCCGGGAGATGCCCCCTCCTGTGCAGCAGGAATGAGACACGGCGTAAGACTGACGCGGCGACGCAGAGATACGACGCAGAGACACGACGCAGAGACACGACGCAGAGACACGACGCAGAGACACGACGCAGAGACACAGGACGACGCAGAGACACGGGACGAGAAGACGCAGAGACACAGGACAAGACAACGCAGAGACACAGGACAAGACGACGCAAAGACACGACGCAGAGACACGACGCAGAGACACGACGCAGAGACACGACGCAGAGACACAGGACGAAAAGACGCAGAGACACAGGACAAGACAACGCAAAGACACGACGCAGAGACACAGGACGATGCAGAGACACGACGCAGAGACACAGGACGACGCAGAGACACAGGACGAGACGACGCAGAGACACAGGACGACGCAGAGACGCAGAGACACAGGACGACGCAGAGACACAGGACGAGACGACGCAGAGACACAGAACGACGCAGAGACACAGGACAAGACGACGCAAAGACACGACGCAAAGACACGACGCAGAGACACAGGACGACGCAGAGACACAGGACGAGACGACGCAAAGACACGACGCAGAGACACACGGCAACGCAGAGACACGGCGACACGAGACAGGTATGTGCGTGTGGTATGTGCGTGTGTGGGATCTGCCTGTGGTATATGTGCGTGGTGTATGTGCGTGTGGTATGTGCGTGTGTGGGATCTGCGTGTGGTATGTGTGCGTGGTGTATGTGCGTGTGGTATGTGCGTGTGTGGGATCTGCGTGTGGTATGTGTGCGTGGTGTATGTGCGTGTGGTATGTGCGTGTGTGGGATCTGCGTGTGGTATGTGTGCGTGGTGTATGTGCGTGTGGTATATGCGTGTGTGGGATCTGCGTGCAGGGGAGGTCTGTGAGACATCTCACCTGCAGCTGTGCGAGTTCCCATACCCAGAGGTCAGGGCAGGGCGGGGGGGTCAGGGCAGGGGAGGGGGGGGTCAGGGCAGGGGGGAGGGGGGGGGTCAACGCAGGGCAGGGGGGAGGGGGTCAGGGCAGGGGGGGGGAGCACAAATGACAGCACACACGGCTCAGACTCACAACGTCGTCATCACGCTCTCAACGAGAACTCGATTTTTGTTATTTTTAAATCCTTTATATTAAGTTCACTTGCTTGCTTGCTTGCGGCGCTTACGACCGTGCAAATCTTTCGGTCGTTTTTTTCAACGTGATCCAATCGAGCTGACATTTTGCACACAGACTCGTTGTGCGTGACAATACATTTTAGGAAAAAAAATTATATGTAATTACCAATTGCTTAATGGTGGCAAACAATCATCTGACCCATAGGTGGCAGCCATCTCAAGCCAGAGGACGAGAGGACTCTAGCCGCCACGCATGTAAAGGATTTATAGTGAAAAACTTTGTTTTTACGGGTTAATTTTTTCACCAGCGAGGAAGGACCCCGCACCGAGCCGCTGATGTGTAAGCTCGTTACTTCTAGAAGCGACAGTGGCCATCACGAATGCTAGCAGCTCGACAGAAGGAACCGGGGGAAAATCCACACGACTACAGGAAGAGAAAGACACGCAAACTCAAAATACACAGCAGCAGCAGGCATCGTCAGGGTCGGGATCGAACCCACGACCTCCTGTATACCAGGCGAGGTAGTCAACATCTCCTAGCAACCTTGATGATGAGAGATGGAGAGAGACACGCAAACTCCAAATATACAGCAGGCGTTGTCAGGGTCAGGATCGAACCCACGACCTCCTGTATACCAGGTGAGGTAGTTAACATCTCATAGCCACCGTGATGATGAGAGAGAGAGACACGCAAACTCAAAATATACAGCAGCAGCAGGCATCGTCAGGGTCGGGATAGAACCCACGACCTCCTGTATACCAGGCGAGGTAGTTAACATCTCCTAGCCACTGTGATGATGAGAGAGAGAGAGACACGCAAACTCCAAATATACAGCAGGCGTTGTCAGGGTCAGGATTGAACCCACGACATCCTGTATACCAGGTGAGGTAGTTAACATCTCATAGCCACCGTGATGATGAGAGAGAGAGACACGCAAACTCCAAATACACAGCAGCAGCAGGCATCGTCAGGGTCGGGATAGAACCCACGACCTCCTGTGTACCAGGTGAGGTAGTCAACATCTCTGAGGCACCGTGGCGCAACTCACACTCACCACACTGCCCAAAACAGGCATTTGAAGGCGGTGGGTGTGTGACTGGGTGAGTGGGCGGTTTGGTGAGTGAGTGGTTCGGTGAGTTGGTGCGTGAGTGAGTGGGTGGGTGTGAGAATGGGTGAGTGAGTGAGTGAGTGGGTGGGCGGGCGAATGGGCGAGTGAGCGGGTGACTGGGCGAGTGTGTGAGTGACTGGGTGAGTGACTGGGTGAGTGACAGGTTGAGTGAGTAGGTGAATGAGCGGGTGAGTGAGTGGTTTCGTGAGTTGGTGCGTGAGTGGGTGGGTGTGAGAATGGTTGAGCGAGTGGGTGGGTGGGCAAGTGGGTGTGTGTGTGTGAGTGAGTGCGTGAGTGACTGGGTGAGTGACTGGTTGACTCAAGAGGTGAGTGAACGGGTGAGTGGGTGAGGTGAGCGAGTGAGTACGAGCATGAGTGGGTGAGTGACTGGTTGAGTGACTGGTTGATTCAAGAGGTGAGTGAGCGGGTGAGTGGGCGAGTGTGTGAGTAAGTGGGTGAGTGGGTGAGTGACTGGGTGAGTGACTGGTTGACTCAAGAGGTGAGTGAGCGGGTTAGAGTGAGCGAGTGAGTGGATGAGGTGAGCGAGTGAGTACGAGCGTGAGTGGGTGAGTGACTGGTTGAGTGACTGGTTGACTCAAGAGGTGAGTGAGCGGGTGAGTGGGCGAGTGTGTGGGTGAGTGGGAGAGTGACTGGGTGAGTGACTGGTTGAGTGACTGGTTGAATGACTGGTTGACTCAAGAGGTGAGTGAGCGGGTGAGTGGGTGAGTGGGCGAGTTAGTGGGTGAGTGTGTGAGTGAGTGGGTGAGTGACTGGTTGAGTGACTGGTTGACTCAAGAGGTGAGTGAGCGGGTCAGAGTGAGCGAGTGAGTGGATGAGGTGAGTGAGTGTGTACGAGCGTGAGTGAGTGGGTGAGTGACTTGGCGAGTGACTGGTTGAGTGACTGGTTGACTCAAGAGGTAAGTGAGCGGGTCAGAGTGAGCGAGTGAGTGGGTGAGCAGCGGCAGTGTGCAGAGGAGTAGGAGGAGGCCCGTTTGGCTGCCCTCACCTGCACCTGCGCCTGGACAAGCGGCGCCTCGTCGGACATGAGCCCGTCGGCCTCCAGCTCGTCGGACACGCGGTTGATCTCACGCAGACGCGACTCGTTCGCTTTCAGGTCCTGCTCGCCCGCACACGCACGGAGCACGCACACGCAGCACGGCAGACACGCACGGCAGACACGCACGGCAGACACGCACGGCAGACACAGCGCACGCAGCACGGCAGACACGCACAGCAGACACGCACGGCAGACACGCACGGCAGACACACACGGCGCAGACACGCACGGCAGACACAGCGCACGCAGCACGGCAGACACGCACGGCAGACACACACGGCGCAGACACGCACGGCAGACACAGCGCACGCAGCACGGCAGACACACACGGCGCAGACACGCACGGCAGACACGCACGGCAGACACACACGGCAGACACAGCGCACGCAGCACGGCAGACACACACGGCGCAGACACGCACGGCAGACACGCACGGCAGACACGCACGGCAGACACACACGGCGCAGACACGCACGGCAGACACAGCACACGCAGCACGGCAGACACGCACGGCAGACACGCACGGCGCAGACACGCACGGCAGACACACAGCGCACGCAGCACGGCAGACATGCACGGCAGACTCGCACGGCACAACACAGACGCGCGCACCGCATGCAAACTCCAATTAGCACGGTTGGCTACGTACGGCGTGAAAGGCGGTCAACATACATACGTGCACACAGCGCACACGCACAGCAAGGGGGCGAAGAAGGGTGGGCGAGGAGGGTGGGTGACAGGCGACGAGGAGGAGGGTGGCGGGCGACGAGGGAGGGTGGCGGGCGAGGAGGGAGGGTGCCGGGCGACGAGGAGGAGGGTGGTGGGTGACGATGGTGTGTGTGGTGGGCGACGAGGGAGGGAGGGTGGCGGGCGACGAGGGAGGGTGGGTGGCGGGCGACGACGACGAGAAGGAGGGAGGGGCGGTAGCGGGCGACGAGTCCCGAGGGTCCCCTCCGCACCTTCTGGAAGTCGTCGAACTTCTTCTGCAGAACCTCGACCTGCTCGAGGTCGGCGGCGGTCTCGTGCGCCGCCAGGGCGCCCTCCTTCTCGCTGATCCACGCCTCCAGCTCCTTGGCCTCGCGCGACAGCAGGAAGCGCCTGCAGCACTTCTCCAGCATGTCCTTGCGCTTGTCACCCAGCTCCTGCAGAGACTTGTACCTGGGAGAGAGGGGGGCCGGCGGGCGGGGGGGGGGGGGGGGCGGGGTGGGTGGGGGTGGGGAGGTGTTGGTGGGGGTGATGGTGGAGGTGGTGGGAGTGGTGGAGGTGGTGGGGGTGGTGTAGGTGGTGGGGGGGTGGGCAGTGTGGGGGGCAGTGGGGGGGGGGTGGGGAGGTGTTGGTGGGGGTGATGGGAACGGTGGGGGGGGGCAGTGGGGGTGGGGAGGTGTTGGTGGTGGTGATGGGAACGGTGGGGGGGTGGGGGGGCGTGGGGGGGGCGGTGGGAGTGGTGGAGGTGGTGGAGGTGGTGGGGGTGGTGGAGGTGGTGGGAGTGGTGGAGGTGGTGGGGGTGGTGGAGGTGGTGGGAGTGGTGGAGGTGGTGGGGGTGGTGGAGGTGGTGGGGGTGGTGGTGGGAATGGTGGAGGTGGTGGGAGTGGTGGGGGTGGTAGAGGTGGTGGTGGTAGAGGTGGTGGGAGTGGTAGAGGTGGTGGAGGTGGTGGAGGTGGTGGGAGTGGTAGAAGTGGTGGAGGTGGTGTAAATGGTGGGAGTGGTGTAGGTGGTGGGGGTGGTGGAAGTGGTGGGAGTGGTGGAGGTGGTGGGGGTGGTGGAGGTGGTAGAGGTGGTGGAGGTGGTGGAGGTGGGTGGGGGTGGGTGGGCCGATGCAGTTGGTGTGGGTGGTGGAGGTGGTTGAGGTGGTGGGGGCCATGGTGGGGGTGGTGGGGGGGATTGGGGCATTGTGGGGGGGGTGGGGGAGGTGGGGGGAGCAGCGTACACTCAGGGACGGAACCGCACAGTCAACCGACGCCAACACGATTTTAAAACTTTAAACCCAGGAGCCAAATGCAAGCTTCTCCTCCCACAATGCATTTCACCGAGGATGATGATCTTATCCCCCCACAATGCATTTCACCTTCCACAGTGAGCTTAATCCTCCCATGATGCATTGCACCCAGCATGCATTTAATCCTCCCACAATGCATTTCACCTCGGATGACATTAATCGTCCAAAGGCGCATTTCACTTCCCACAATTAATGTATTCCTCTAATTGGTTCTTTCGGTAAAGTCACGTAGAATGGAAATAATAAAATAAAATAGACAGAGTCAGACTCTGTCTTTCCGACAGACCTGTTCTTCACCTGAGGACAGCTGCTTGCGTTGTGGCCGAAACGTCGTGAGAATTATTTTATTATGTTTTATTTTTATTATTTTATTTTATTATTTACATTCTACGTGACTTTACCGAAAGAACCAAGAAGATGAATTCCTGCAGTCACGAAAGCTTTAAATCGAAATTTTATGTATTTCTCCCAAAGATGCATTGCAGCCAGGATTAAATTAATCCTCCCATCGCACATCATCCCAGGGTGACCTCAAATCTCTCCCGCAATGTCCTTGACGAATTGGGGAGCAACCGAGCGGGCGAGCGAGGGGAGGGGCGGCACGACACCGGGGAAATTGGCCGGGCATGCGGGCGGTGAAACCGGGGCGGTGGCGGCGTTGTAGGCGGCGCCACCCGGCGCGCGGGAGGGCCACGCTACCAACCAAGCAGCGATGAGGCGGCGAGGTGGGGCGGAAGGGAGGGGGCGTCCCGATGCGAAGAAGGAACCGGAACCATGAAACAGCGGCGATCCGCACCGGCGCACCGCGAACCGCCGGAGGCACCGATTGCCGTCTGGAACGCTCTTCCCCTTCCGATATCATCGTCGCGACTGCCAAACGCGTTTCTTTAGAGCCGATTGTTGTTGTGTTTTAGTTGGTTGTCCTTGTGCCCCGCACCTCCGATAACTATTGGCACGGTTGGTTACACGTGCGGCGGTGCGAAACAAGTTCAGCGTACGAACGCGACACAATAACACTACACTCCTAAACGCTCCACACACCACGATACTTAATCGGAAACTCACGGCTCCCGCCACAGGAGCCGTCCCACGTCTCGCTCGGGCGCCGTGTCGTCGTCAATGGTCGTCCGCGCGCGTAGGAAACCCACCGACGCTTGCATCGCGAGCCACTGCATCGCCATCGCCGCAACCGTTACCGCCATCGCCACCAACATCACCGTCACCGCAACCGTCACCATGGCCACTAACATCACCGTCACCACCATCGCCACCGCCACTAACATCACCGTCACCACCACCGCCACTAACATCACCGTCACGTGCCCGATACGCATGCGGTCCCCCATACCTCCAACGTGCGTGCGGGACGACGAAGGGGAGGGCAGCCCGGTGGTGGTGGGGGGGGGGGCAGGCGAGAGGGGCAGCAGTGGGGGGTAGCAGTGGGGGGCAGCAGTAAGGGGGGGGGGGGGCGACAGCGCCTACTCACAGGTCCTGAATCTGCTGCATGCGCTGGGAGACACTGCCCGTCTCCTTCGCAACGCTCCTGATGCAGGTGTCCAGCGTGAGAGCGGGCGAGGGGGGTGCGGTGGGTGGGGGGGCAGCGTTAGAGAGCACACAGTGGGGGGGGGGGGGTAGTGTTGGGGGGGGGGGTAGTGGGGGGGGGCACGGCAGCGCGGCCGTACCCGCGGGGTGAGACAACAGCGCTCGCAGAGAGACAGAGAGAGACAGAGAGAGACAGAGCGAGACAGAGCGAGACAGAGAGACAGAGACAGAGAGAGACAGAGAGACAGAGCGAGACAGAGCGAGAGAGAGACAGAGCGAGGCACAGAGACAGACAGAGAGACAGAGCGAGGCACAGACGGACAGAGGCCGTGGTGGCGGCAGTAGCAGCAGCAGGCCGTTGACAACTCGGCGAGTGTGGGATGATGGGAGGAGGTCAAACGACGGACGAGCGATGACATGGAGGCGGTCGACAGTGCGGAGAGGGGGGGGTGGTCGAGAGTGATGTGGTGGAAGTGGTGAGGCTCCCAGGGGGGCTGCCAAGAGATGACCCCCATAGACTGCACCAGAGACCCACAATGCACCGGGGTCTATCCCACACTGCACCAGGGCCTATCCCACACTGCACCAGAGACCCACAATGCACCGGGGTCTATCCCACACTGCACCAGAGACCCACACTGCACCGGGGTCTATCCCACACTGCACCAGAGACCCACAATGCACCGGGGTCTATCCCACACTGCACCAGAGACCCACACTGCACCAAGGTCTATCCCACACTGCACCAGAGACCCACAATGCACTGGGGCCTATCCCACTCTGCACTAGAGGACCCACAATGCACCGGGGTCTATCCCACACTGTAGTAGAGACCCACACTGCACCGGGGTCTATCCCACACTGCACCAGAGACCCACAATGCACTGGGTTATATCCCACACTGCACTAGAGGACCCACAATGCACTGGGGTCTATCTCACACTGCACCAGAGACCCACAATGCACTGGGTTATATCCCACACTGCACTAGAGGACCCACAATGCACTGGGGTCTATCTCACACTGCACCAGAGACCCACAATGCACTGGGGCCTATCTCACTCTGCACTAGAGGACCCACAATGCACCGGGGTCTATCCCACACTGTAGTAGAGACCCACACTGCACCGGGGTCTATCCCACACTGCACCAGAGACCCGCACTGCACTGGGGCCTATCCCACACTGCACCAGAGACCCACAATGCACCGGGGTCTATCCCACAATGCACCAAGGTCTATCCCACACTGCACCAGAGACCCACACTGCACCGGGGTCTATCCCACACTGCACTAGAGACCCACAATGCACCGGGGTCTATCCCACACTGCACCAGAGACCCACACTGCACCGGGGTCTATCCCACACTGCACCAGAGACCCACAATGCACCGGGGTCTATCCCACACTGCACCAGAGACCCGCACTGCACCGGGGTCTATCCCACACTGCACTAGAGACCCACACTGCACCGGGGTCTATCCCTCACTGCACCGGGGTCTATCCCACAATGCACCAAGGTCTATCCCACACTGCACCAGAGACCCACAATGCACCGGGGTCTATCCCACACTGCACCAGAGACCCGCACTGCACCGGAGTCTATCCCACACTGCACCAGAGACCCACACTGCACCAGGGTCTATCCCACAATGCACCAAGGTCTATCCCACACTGCACCAGAGACCCACACTGCACCGGGGTCTATCCCACACTGCACCAGAGACCCACACTGCACCGGGAGTCTATCCCACTCTGCACCAGAGACCCACACTGCACCGGGGTCTATCCCACACTGCACCAGAGACCCACACTGCACCGGGGTCTATCCCACACTGCACTAGAGACCCACAATGCACCGGGGTCTATCCCACTCTGCACCAGAGACCCACACTGCACCGGGGTCTATCCCACTCTGCACCAGAGACCCACACTGCACCGGGAGTCTATCCCACACTGCACCAGAGACCCACACTGCACCGGGGTCTATCCCACACTGCACCAGAGACCCACAATGCACCGGGAGTCTATCCCACTCTGCACCAGAGACCCACAATGCACCGGGAGTCTATCCCACTCTGCACCAGAGACCCACAATGCACCGGGGTCTATCCCACTCTGCACCAGAGACCCACAATGCACCGGGGTCTATCCCACTCTGCACTAGAGACCCACAATGCACCGGGGTCTATCCCACTCTGCACCAGAGACCCACACTGCACCGGGGTCTATCCCACTCTGCACCAGAGACCCACACTGCACCGGGGTCTATCCCACTCTGCACCAGAGACCCACAATGCACCGGGGTCTATCCCACTCTGCACCAGAGACCCACACTGCACCGGAAGTCTATCCCACACTGCACCAGAGACCCACACTGCACCGGGAGTCTATCCCACACTGCACCAGAGACCCACACTGCACCGGGAGTCTATCCCACTCTGCACCGAGGTGGGGCGGGGAGGCGGGGGGGCGAGGTGTGTGGGTATTGGCTGCGTTAAGATCCCAGCTCCTACTTCAGGGAAGCCGAGAGCAGCGGGGGGGCTGGCGCGTCGGGGCCCAGGTCCACGGCCAGGCTGTAGTACGCCGTGAACGACTCGCTTCATGGCGGGCGGGCGAGGGCGAGGGAGGAGGTGGGTGGGTGGATTATTGCACACAGAGCACAGGAGGAGGAGGACGCGGACACACGGAAGAGGTGAGGAGGAGGAGGATGCGGTATGGGGTATGGGGCGAGGGTGGGATGGGCCGGGCGGTGGGAGACAAGTGTCAGGGCAGGGCCGTGCGGAGGCCGCGCTGGAGGCCGCGTTGTTGTTGTTGTTGTTGCTGTTGCCGTTGACCCTTCACGCTCCCAGACCGTCACCGCACCACTCGGCACAACCACCCACAGACGCACACCACGACCGGCGCCGCTGGCGGGCACCACCACCACCCAGCCCGGCCGCCTTTGTCTCCCCCAGTGGCGATGTTTTACACGTCGCACCAGGCACACATTTCAGGCCAAGTTGACCTTGGGGGAGGCCACTGCTACGGGTCGCGAGCGGGGAATCGAACTCGGCTCTCCCTGCCGCGACACACCCAACACCCGCCCTTCGCCACCAAGTGGCGGTGACGTCACCAAGGCGCCGTGCCAGGCCAGGTGCACGTGAAGTGCAGAAGGCTGTCGCTGCTGCTGCTGCTGCTGGCAGGAGGGCACGGGAACAGACCCAGGTGCCAGCGGAGGTGACTGGCAGACGGCACCACCGCTGCCCAACAACAACAACCGCCATTCGCCACTAAGTGGCGGTGACATCACCGCGGCACTTGTGCCAGGCGCGGTGCACTTCGCGTGAAGTGTTGAACGCCCGCCGGCAAGAGGTCACGGGACAGACCCTGCAGGTGCCATGGGGGTGACTGGCAGAGGTCGCAACCGGGTATCCGATTACCCGTACCCTACCCGATGGCCGGGTACGGGTACCCGTTTGCGACCCTGGTGCGGCCGGGTACGGGTAGGCCGAGAGTCACTGGTGAGTCGCCGTTTGTCACTCATTTCAGGTAGCGTACGGGTAAGGAATCAAAACCCGTTTGCGACATCTGGTGACTGGCCTATGCACCACCAGTCCCCCCGACCGCTCCCCACACAAAGAACCCCCGTATAGTCTGAACAGACTGTTGGGGCAAGTGCTGTTAGCGAGAAGCAGCGCCTATGAAGGCTACCGGCACTCTGGTACACGAGGGGGGGTGGCGTGGCCAGCACCACACTCGCACACACTCCTTACATCTTCTTGGTTCTTTCGGTAAAGTCACGTAGAAGGGAAATAATAAAATAATAAAAATAAAACATAATAAAATACAATTCTCACGACGTTTCGGACACAACGCAAGCAGCCGTCAACAGGTGAAGACCAGGTGTGTCTGTTTAAGCTTAAATATACGCTCCAAGTGTGGTGGTGTTTCATTCAGACGCTGTCTCCCCGACAGACCTGGTCTTCACCTGAGGACGGCTGCTTGCGTTGTGGCCGAAACGTCGTGAGAATTATTTTTTAAATCCTTTATATTAAGTTCACTTGCTTGCTTGCGCGCTTACGACCGTGCAAATCTTTCGGTCGTTTTTTAACCCACTTTCCGTGATCCAATCGAGCTGACATTTTGCACACAGACTCGTTGTGCGTGACAATTTATTTTCGTGAAAATTTTTTTCCAAAATGTTCCACTTTTTATGAAAAAATAAATTATATGTAATTACCAATTGCTTAATGGTGGCATGCAATCATCTGACCCATAGGTGGCAGCCATCTCAAGCCAGAGGACGAGAGGACTCTAGCCGCCCAACTTTCCTTATATTTAATTAAAAAATTTACCCGTAAAAACAAAGTGTTTCACTATAAATCCTTTATATGTAAGATCACCTCTTGACATGCCCCGTATATTCCCGAGGGCACTAGCGTTGACCCGTTTTACCACTTTCAAGAACCTGGCGGCTTCAATGTAACTGCTCTATAAATAGTCTCCACTGTACAGCGTGGGGGCAGGGATTTCATGTGGTTAGTCAACATTTGCGTCATCATGAAACGGGCGGCTAGAGTCCTCTCGTCCTCTGGCTTGAGATGGCTGCCACCTATGGGTCAGATGATTGTCTGCCACCATTAAACAATTGGTAATTACATATTTTTAAAAAATTCCATAAACAGTGTAAAAATTTTGAAAAAATTTTTCAGGAAAATAAATTTCACGCACAACGAGTCTGTGTGCAAAATGTCAGCTCGATTGGATCACGGGGAAGTGGGTTAAAAAAACGACCGAAAGATTTGCATGGTCCTAAGCGCGCAAGCAAGCACGCAAGCAAGCTTAATATAAATGATTTAAAAACACTCCTTACACTTACGTAAAAATCCACGCACACGCGCACACGTACACACACCTTACACACCTCTACGCCACCCGCACGCGTGTCCCCGCCCCCCGCCCCCCCCCCACTCACTGGGTGTCGATCTGCTCCTGCCTGGCAGGGATGCTGCCCGACTCGTCCAGGAGATTCTCGCGCGACGCCGACTGCGACGCGTCCAGCTTCTTGACGTAGGCGGCCGGCACGAAGCCCTGGCGGTCGTTCACCTCCACCTTCCACCAGTCCTGCCGTGCCACAACGTCGCCACAGCGTTACCACCACGTTACCACCACGTTACCACCTCGTTACCACCGCCGCACACACACACCTTCCACCAGTCCTGCCGTGCCACACACGTTGCCACCACGTTGCCACCACGTTGCCACCACGTTACCACCACGTTACCACTGCCACACACACACACCTTCCACCAGTCCTGCCGTGCCATAACGTTGCCACAACGTTGCCACCACGTTACCACTGCCGCACACACACACACACCTCCACCACCTTCCACCAGTCCTGCCGTGCCACACACGTTGCCACCACGTTACCACCGCCGCACACACACACACACACACCTCCTCCACCTTCCACCAGTCCTGCCGTGCCACACACGTTGCCACCACGTTACCACCGCCGCACACACACACACACACACCTCCTCCACCTTCCACCAGTCCTGCCGTGCCACACACGTTGCCACCACGTTACCACCGCCGCACACACACACACACACACCTCCTCCACCTTCCACCAGTCCTGCCGTGTCACACAACGTCGCCACCACTGCACGCACGCACACACACACACACCTCCAGCGTCCACCAGTCCTGCCACACCACACACATTACACTACCACGTCGTCCCCACCGCAACGTTACCACCACACACACACACATCCACCACCTTCCACCAGTCCTGCCACACCGCACACGTTACACTACTACATCGTCTCCACCACAACGTTACCACCACCACACACACACACACACCTCCAGCGTCCACCAATCCTGCCACACCTCACACGTTACACTACCACGTCGTCCCCACCACAACGTCACCACCAGCACTCCACACACACACCTCCACCACCTTCCACCGGTCCTGCCACACCGCACACGTTACACGACCACAACGTCGATTCCACCGCACACATGCACACACACACCTTCCACCGGTCGTGTCACACCGCACACGTTTACCCGACCAGCACCACACACACACAGCTCCACCTTCCACCAGTCCTGCCACACCACACACGTTACACTACTACATCGTCTCCACCACAACGCTACAACCACCACCACACACACCTCCATCTTCCACCAGTCCTGCCACACCGCACACGTTACACTACCACGACATCTCCACCACAACGTCACCACCACACACACACACCTCCACCATCTTCCACCGGTCCTGCCACACCGCACGGGGGACGGCGTTATTGACGGCGCGGTGCCCTGACACGGTGCCGTGTGCCGTGCGCCGTGCGCGGTGTGCCGTGTGCCGTGTGCCATGCCTTGTTGGTGCTGTTGAGCAGGGTGAGCACGTCGCCCTTCTTCATGGTGACCTCCCGCGGGCTCTTCTCCTGGTAGTCGTACAGCACCAGCACCAACTCCTTGCCCGTGCCGTCATCTAGCGGTGCCACTTGTTGCTGCTCCCCAACACGAAGGCGACGGTCAACAACAACCCCACGCCACAACCGACCCCGCCGCGCCGCCCCGACAGACCGCCGGGGCAAGCGCTGCGAAGGCCGGCACGGCGCGCGCCTTGCCGGGCGTGGTTGCCGGCCAACCCCCAACCCCCCCCCCCGGCCGCCTTTGTCTCCCCGGTGACGGTGTTTACTCCCCGTAACAAGACAAAGGTCCCCCCCCCCCACACACATAGCCTTGACATACTTTTGGGGCAAGTGCTGTTAGCGAGCAGTGCCTATGAACGCCGGCAAGGCCCACGAGGGGGGTGGGGTGGCCAGCACCACGTCCGACCGCCTGTGTCTCCCCGGTGGCGGTGTTTACTACACACCGCTACACCGGGTACTCATTTGAGGCCGAGTCGACCTAGGGGAGGAGGCCCAGGACCGGATGGGATAATCGTCACCGGTGGTGTTGGTGGCCGTGAGCGGGAATCGAACTCGGGTCGCCGGGTTCGTAGCACGGCGTAGCGCTACCCGCTGTGCACGCACACAGGCAGAGACAAAGGGGACCCCCCCACTACGTAGCCTGCAAGCGGCCGCGAGGACAAGTGCGGCGTGTGTACGTGCCGTGTCTCGGTGCGTGGAGAGTGCGGTGCGTGAAGTACGGTGTGTGCGTGCCGTGTCTCGGTGCGTGGCGACTGCGGTGTGAGGTTGTACGGTGCGTGGCGACTGCGTGCCGTGTCTCGGTGCGTGCCGTGTCTCGGTGCGTGCCGTGTCTCGGTGCGTGCCGTGTCTCGGTGCGTGCCGTGTCTCGGTGCGTGCCGTGTCTCGGTGCGTGCCGTGTCTCGGTGCGTGCCGTGTCTCGGTGCGTGCCGTGTCTCGGTGCGTGCCGTGTCTCGGTGCGTGCCGTGTCTCGGTGCGTGCCGTGTCTCGGTGCGTGCCGTGTCTCGGTGCGTGCCGTGTCTCGGTGCGTGCCGTGTCTCGGTGCGTGCCGTGTCTCGGTGCGTGCCGTGTCTCGGTGCGTGCCGTGTCTCGGTGCGTGCCGTGTCTCGGTGCGTGCCGTGTCTCGGTGCGTGCCGTGTCTCGGTGCGTGCCGTGTCTCGGTGCGTGCCGTGTCTCGGTGCGTGCCGTGTCTCGGTGCGTGCCGTGTCTCGGTGCGTGCCGTGTCTCGGTGCGTGCCGTGTCTCGGTGCGTGCCGTGCCTCGGTGCGTGCCGTGCCTCGGTGCGTGCCGTGTCTCGGTGCGTGCCGTGTCTCGCTGCGTGGCGACTGCGGTGGGAGCGGTGTGGTGCTTACACGGCACGCCTGCGCCTGCTCGCGCAGCGCCTGGATGGTGCTGCCGTACGCCACCAGGTCCGACATCAGCGCCTCGTGCTTCTTCAGCAGGGCCTGGGGTCACGCGAAGGTGGGGGGGTCACCGGAGAGGTCACGAGGGAGACGGGGGGGGGGGGCAGGGGTCACATGGGGGGGTCAGCGTTGCTCGTGTAGTCCCTGCGGCCCACGCGATGCCACCCGCGTGGAGTCGAGGTCGCAGTCTCAGTTCTGTGGGCTCCACGAGTGGGGCGGGGCAGGTCGCGCGATTGGTCCACTCGGCTGTGTGGCTCACTGTGTGGGTCTGTGGACTACAGCCTCACACAGAGAGCCATAGACTCATCACACAGAGAGCCATAGACTCACCACACAGAGAGCCATTGACTCACCACACAGAGAGCCATAGACTCACCACACAGAGAGCCATTGACTCACCACACAGAGAGCCATTGACTCACCACACAGAGACCCAGAGACTCACCACACAGAGAGCCATTGACTCACCACACAGAGAGCCATAGACTCACCACACAGAGAGCCAGAGACTCACCACACAGAGAGCCATAGACTCATCACACAGAGAGCCATAGACTCATCACACAGAGAGCCATAGACTCACCACACAGAGAGCCATTGACTCACCACACAGAGAGCCATAGACTCACCACACAGAGAGCCATAGACTCACCACACAGAGACCCAGAGACTCACCACACAAAGAGCCATTGACTCACCACACAGAGAGCCATTGACTCATCACACAGAGAGCCATAGACTCACACAGAAACCCATAGACTCACCACACAGAGAGCCATAGACTCACACAGAAACCCATAGACTCACCACACAGAGAGCCATAGACTCACACAGAAACCCAGAGACTCACCACACAAAGAGCCATTGACTCACCACACAGAGAGCCATTGACTCATCACACAGAGAGCCATAGACTCACACAGAAACCCAGACTCACCACACAGAGAGCCATTGACTCATCACACAGAGAGCCAGAGACTCACCACACAGAGACCCATAGACTCACCACACAGAGAGCCATTGACTCACCACACAGAGAGCCATAGACTCACACAGAAACCCAGACTCACCACACAGAGAGCCATAGACTCACCACACAGAGAGCCAGAGACTCACCACACAGAGAGCCATAGACTCACCACACAGAGAGCCATAGACTCACCACACAGAGACCCATAGACTCACCACACAGAGAGCCATAGACTCATCACACAGAGAGCCATTAACTCACCACACAGAGAGCCATAGACTCACCACACAGAGAGCCATAGACCCATCACACAGAGAGCCATTGACTCACCACACAGAGACCCATAGACTCACCACACAGAGAGCCATTGACTCACCACACAGAGAGCCATAGACTCATCACACAGAGAGCCATTGACTCACCACACAGAGACCCATAGACTCACCACACAGAGAGCCATAGACTCACCACACAGAGAGCCATAGACTCATCACACAGAGAGCCATTGACTCACCACACAGAGAGCCATAGACTCATCACACAGAGAGCCATAGACTCACACAGAAACCCATAGACTCACCACACAGAGAGCCATAGACTCACCACACAGAGACCCATAGACTCACCACACAGAGACCCATAGACTCACCACACAGAGAGCCATAGACTCATCACACAGAGCCATTGACTCACCACACAGAGAGCCATAGACTCACCACACAGAGAGCCATAGACTCATCACACAGAGAGCCATTGACTCACCACACAGAGAGCCATTGACTCACCACACAGAGAGCCATTGACTCACCACACAAAGAGCCATAGACTCACCACACAGAGAGCCATAGACTCACCACACAGAGAGCCATAGACTCATCACACAAAGAGCCATAGACTCACCACACAGAGAGCCATTGACTCACCACACAAAGAGCCATTGACTCATCACACAGAGACCCAGAGACTCACCACACAAAGAGCCAAAGACTCACCACACAGAGAGCCATAGACTCACCACACAGAGAGCCATTGACTCACCACACAGAGAGCCATAGACTCACCACACAAAGAGCCATAGACTCACCACACAGAGAGCCATAGACTCACCACACAGAGAGCCATTGACTCACCACACAGAGAGCCATAGACTCACACAGAAACCCATAGACTCACCACACAGAGAGCCATTGACTCACCACACAGAGAGCCATAGACTCACCACACAGAGAGCCATAGACTCACCACACAGAGAGCCATAGACTCACCACACAGAGAGCCATTGACTCACCACACAGAGAGCCATTGACTCACCACACAGAGAGCCATTGACTCATCACACAGAGAGCCATAGACTCACCACACAAAGAGCCATAGACTCACCACACAGAGAGCCATAGACTCACCACACAGAGACCCAGAGACTCACCACACAAAGAGCCATTGACTCACCACACAAAGAGCCATAGACTCACCACACAGAGAGCCATAGACTCATCACACAGAGACCCAGAGACTCACCACACAAAGAGCCATAGACTCACCACACAAAGAGCCATAGACTCACCACACAGAGAGCCATAGACTCATCACACAGAGACCCATAGACTCACCACACAAAGAGCCATAGACTCACCACACAGAGAGCCATAGACTCACCACACAGAGAGCCATAGACTCACTACACAGAGAGCCATTGACTCATCACACAGAGAGCCATAGACTCACTCAGAGACCCAGAGACTCACCACACAAAGAGCCATAGACTCATCACACAGAGAGCCATTGACTCATCACACAGAGAGCCATAGACTCACCACACAGAGAGCCATAGACTCACACAGAAACCCATAGACTCACCACACAGAGAGCCATTGACTCATCACACAGAGAGCCATAGACTCACTCAGAAACCCATAGACTCACCACACAGAGAGCCATTGACTCATCACACAGAGAGCCATAGACTCACCACACAGAGAGCCATTGACTCACCACACAAAGAGCCATTGACTCACCACACAGAGAGCCATAGACTCACCACACAGAGAGCCATAGACTCATCACACAGAGAGCCATTGACTCACCACACAAAGAGCCATTGACTCACCACACAGAGAGCCATTGACTCACCACACAGAGAGCCATTGACTCACCACACAAAGAGCCATTGACTCATCACACAGAGAGCCATTGACTCACCACACAGAGAGCCATTGACTCACCACACAAAGAGCCATAGACTCACCACACAGAGAGCCATTGACTCACCACACAAAGAGCCATTGACTCACCACACAGAGACCCAGAGACTCACCACACAAAGAGCCATAGACTCACCACACAGAGAGCCATTGACTCATCACACAGAGAGCCATAGACTCACTCAGAGACCCAGAGACTCACCACACAAAGAGCCATAGACTCACACAGAAACCCATAGACTCACCACACAGAGAGCCATTGACTCATCACACAGAAAGCCATAGACTCACACAGAAACCCATAGACTCACCACACAGAGAGCCATAGACTCACACAGAAACCCATAGACTCACCACACAGAGAGCCATAGACTCACACAGAAACCCATAGACTCATCACACAGAGACCCATTGCCTCATCATACAGTGAGCGAGCGTGACGAGTGAGGTGGTGAGCGAGCGAGGTGAGCGAGGTGGTGAGCGAGCGAGCGAGCGTGACGAGTGAGCGTGGCGAGCGAGGTGGTGAGCGAGCGAGCGAGCGTGACGAGTGAGCGTGGCGAGCGAGGTGGTGAGCGAGCGAGCGTGGCGAGTGAGGTGGTGAGCAAGGTGGTGAGCGAGCGTGACGAGTGAGCGTGGCGAGCGAGGTGGTGAGCGAGCGAGCGTGGCCAGTGAGCGTGGTGAGCAAGGTGGTGAGCGAGCGAGCGAGCGTGGCCAGTGAGCGTGGTGAGCGAGGTGGTGAGCGAGCGAGGCGAGTGAGCGAGCGTGGCGACGCGGGGGCTGCGACAGCAGCACGTGGCCCCCACCTCGGCAGAGTCCTCATCCTTGCTGTAGTGGTGAGTGAGCGAGCGTGATGAGTGAGGCGGTGAGCGAGCGTGGTGAGCGAGGTGGTGAGGGCTGTGGCAACACCTCGGCGGAGTCCTCATCCTTGCCGTAGTGGTGAGTGAGCGAGCGTGATGAGTGAGGCGGTGAGCGAGCGTGGTGAGCGAGGTGGTGAGGGCTGTGGCAACACCTCGGCGGAGTCCTCATCCTTGCCGTAGTGGTGAGTGAGCGAGCGTGATGAGTGAGGCGGTGAGCGAGCGTGGTGAGCGAGCTGGTGAGGGCTGTGGCAACACCTCGGCGGAGTCCTCATCCTTGCCGTAGTCGCCGCTGCCCACGATGGGCTCCTTCTCGCGCATCCAGCTCTCGGCGGCGTTGGCGTCGGCAAAGTACTGCTGGGCCTGCAGCGAGTCCTCCAGGTCCTGCCGGCGCTGGGCCGCCTTGGCCTTGAGGCCGTCCCAGCGGTCGCCAAGCTGCGCCAGCTTGCCCGCGATCTCCTCCTTGGCGAAGTGGCCTGGGTGGACGGCGGGCGCGGTAGGATTGTGGCGGGTGTGGTGGTGTAGTGGTACGGTGTGCGGTAGGATTGTGGCGGGTGTGGTGGTGTAGTGGTAGTACGGTGGCGGTGGCGGATTGTGGCGGTTGTGGTGGTGGTGTAGTGTTATGGTGGCGATGCCGCGTCGGTCACGGCGCCGCGCCAGTGTGCGGTAGAATTGTGGCGGGTGTGGTGGTGTAGTGTTACGGTGTGCGGTAGGATTGTGGCGGTTGTGGTCGTGTAGTGGTACGGTGTGCGGTAGCATTGTGGCGGCTGTGGTGGTGTCGTGGTACGGTGTGCGGTAGCATTGTGGCGGTTGTGGTGGTATCGTGTTACGGTGTGCGGTAGGATTGTGACGGTTGTGGTGGTGTCGTGTTACGGTGTGCGGTAGGATTGTGGCGGGTGCGGCGGCGGTGTAGCGGTAGTGCGGTGGCGGATTGTGGCGGGTGTGGTGCGGTAGGATTGTGATGGGTGTGGTGGTGGTGCAGTGGTACGGTGGTGGTGGCGGATTGTGGTGGTTGTGGTGGTTGTGGTGGTGTAGCGGTACGGTGGCGGTGCCGTGTTGGTGACGGCGTCACGCCGGTGTGCGGTAGGATTGTGGCGGTTGTGGTGGTGGTGTCGTGTTACGGTGTGCGGTAGGATTGTGGCGGGTGTGGTGGTGTAGTGGTACGGTGTGCGGTAGGATTGTGGCGGTTGTGGTGGTGGTGTCGTGTTACGGTGTGCGGTAGGATTGTGGCGGGTGTGGTGGTGTAGTGGTACGGTGTGCGGTAGGATTGTGGCGGTTGTGGTGGTGGTGTAGTGGTACGGTGTGCGGTAGGATTGTGGCGGGTGTGGTGGTGTAGTGGTACGGTGTGCGGTAGGATTGTGGCGGTTGTGGTGGTGGTGCCGTGTTACGGTGTGCGGTAGGATTGTGGCGGGTGTGGTGGTGTAGTGGTACGGTGTGCGGTAGGATTGTGGCGGGTGTGGTCGTGTAGTGGTACGGTGTGCGGTAGGATTGTGGCGGTTGTGGTGGTGCCGTGTTACGGTGTGCGGTAGGATTGTGGCGGTTGTGGTGTTGTAGTGTTACGGTGGCGGCGCCGCGTCGGTCACGGCGTCACACCGGTTGTGCGGTGAAAGTGGCCGTTGTCGGTGCCGCGGGTGAGCGCCCTACCCTCGTCCACCATGGCGCCCCCTTTCTGCTCGACGGCGCGGATGCGTGGCTCGTGCCCCGCGATCTCCGCCTGCAGCGCCTGGTGCTTCTTGAGCAGGTTCTGCACGCCGATCAGGTCCTTGCCTGCAGCCACGAGCGAGCACAGCAGCAGCAGCAGCATTCAGGAGCGGTGGTAGACTCCACACTCCCACCCCCCCATGACCTCACCACACTTGGTAGAACCCACTCACTCCACACACTCCACCCCCATGACATCACTACACTTGGTAGAACCCACACACTCCCCCCCCATGACCTCACCACACTTGGTAGAACCCACACACTCCCCCCCCCATGACCTCACCACACTTGGTAGAACCCACTCACTCCCCCCCCATGCCCTCACCACACTTGGTAGAACCCACTCACTCCACACACTCCACCCCCATGACCTCACCACACTTGGTAGAACCCACACACTCCCCCCCCATGACCTCACCACACTTGGTAGAACCCACTCACTCCACACACTCCACCCCCATGACCTCACCACACTTGGTAGAACCCACACACTCCCCCCCATGACCTCACCACACTTGGTAGAACCCACTCACTCCCCCCCATGACCTCACCACACTTGGTAGAACCCACTCACTTCACCCCCATGACCTCACCACACTTGGTAGAACCCACTCACTCCACCCCCATGACCTCACCACACTTGGTAGAACCCACTCACTCCCCCCCATGACCTCACCACACTTGGTAGAACCCACTCACTCCCCCCCCCCATGACCTCACCACACTTGGTAGAACCCACTCACTCCCCCCCATGACCTCACCACACTTGGTAGAACCCACTCACTCCCCCCCATGACCTCACCACACTTGGTAGAACCCACTCACTCCCCCCCATGACCTCACCACACTTGGTAGAACCCACTCACTTCACCCCCATGACCTCACCACACTTGGTAGAACCCACTCACTCCACCCCCATGACCTCACCACACTTGGTAGAACCCACTCACTCCCCCCCATGACCTCACCACACTTGGTAGAACCCACTCACTCCCCCCCATGACCTCACCACACTTGGTAGAACCCACTCACTTCACCCCCATGACCTCACCACACTTGGTAGAACCCACTCACTCCCCCCCCCCCATGACCTCACCACACTTGGTAGAACCCACTCACTTCACCCCCATGACCTCACCACACTTGGTAGAACCCACTCACTCCCCCCCCCCCATGACCTCACCACACTTGGTAGAACCCACTCACTCCCCCCCCCCATGACCTCACCACACTTGGTAGAACCCACTCACTCCCCCCCCCCATGACCTCACCACACTTGGTAGAACCCACTCACTCCCCCCCATGACCTCACCACACTTGGTAGAACCCACTCACTCCCCCCCATGCCCTCACCACACTTGGTAGAACCCACTCACTCCCCCCCCATGACCTCACCACACTAGGTAGAACCCACACACCACACCCCCATGACCTCACCACACTTGGTAGAACCCCACACACCACACCCCCATGACCTCACCACACTTGGTAGAACCCACTCACTCCCCCCCCATGACCTCACCACACTAGGTAGAACCCACACACCACACCCCCATGACCTCACCACACTTGGTAGAACCCACTCACTTCACCCCCATGACCTCACCACACCAGGTAGAACCCACACACCACACCCCCATGACCTCACCACACTTGGTAGAACCCACTCACTCCCCCCCATGACCTCACCACACTTGGTAGAACCCACTCACTTCACCCCCATGACCTCACCACACTTGGTAGAACCCACTCACTCCCCCCCCCATGCCCTCACCACACTTGGTAGAACCCACTCACTCCCCCCCATGACCTCACCACACTTGGTAGAACCCACTCACTCCCCCCCCCCCATGACCTCACCACACTTGGTAGAACCCACTCACTCCCCCCCCATGACCTCACCCACACTTGGTAGAACCCCACTCACTCCCCCCCCATGACCTCACCACACTAGGTAGAACCCACACACCACACCCCCATGACCTCACCACACTTGGTAGAAACCCACTCACTTCACCCCCATGACCTCACCACACCAGGTAGAACCCACACACCACACCCCCATGACCTCACCACACTTGGTAGAACCCACTCACTCCCCCCCATGACCTCACCACACTTGGTAGAACCCACTCACTTCACCCCCCATGACCTCACCACACTTGGTAGAACCCACTCACTCCCCCCCCATGCCCTCACCACACTTGGTAGAACCCACTCACTCCCCCCCCCCCCCCATGACCTCACCACACTTGGTAGAACCCACTCACTCCCCCCCCATGACCTCACCACACTTGGTAGAACCCACTCACTCCCCCCCATGACCTCACCACACTTGGTAGAACCCACTCACTCCCCCCCCCCCCATGACCTCACCACACTTGGTAGAACCCACTCACTCCCCCCCATGACCTCACCACACTTGGTAGAACCCACTCACTCCCCCCCCATGACCTCACCACACTTAGTAGCGCCCACTCACTTTACCCCCATGACCTCACCACAGTTGGTAGAACCCACTCACTCCCCCCCCATGCCCTCACCACACTTGGTAGAACCCACTCACTCCCCCCATGACCTCACCACACTTGGTAGAACCCACTCACTCCCCCCCACTGACCTCACCACACTTGGTAGAACCCACTCACTCCCCCCCCATGACCTCACCACACTTGTAGCGCCCACTCACTTCACCCCCATGACCTCACCACAGTTGGTAGAACCCACTCACTCCCCCCCATGCCCTCACCACACTTGGTAGAACCCACACACCCCACCCCCATGACCTCACCACACTTGGTAGAACCCACTCCCCCCCCCATGACCTCACCACACTTGGTAGAACCCACTCACTTCCCCCCCCATGACCTCACCACACTTGGTAGAACCCACTCACTCCCCCCCCATGACCTCACCACACTTGGTAGAACCCACTCACTCCCCCCCATGCCCTCACCACACTTGGTAGCGCCCACACACACTCCCCCCCCCCAACTCACCTCGGTTGGTAGAGGCGGCCACTGGCTCCTTCTCGCGGATCCAGGTCTCCTCGTCCTCCGTGTCACGGAAAAGCTGCTGGAGACGCAGCGAGTCGGCCAGCTTCTGCTTGCGAGCGGCCATGGGCTCGCGCAAGGCCTCGTAGCGACCCACCAGGTCCTCCTGCTTGGTGCGGATGGCGTCCGCGTCAAAGTGACCCGCCTCCTGGAACTGCTTCGCCTGGATGCTCACCTCCGTCGATACGGTCCTGGCAAAGGGAGGGGCGGGCGGGCGGGTGGGCAGGGCGAGAGTTCAAGGTTCAAGTTTGGTTTCGGTTTCAAGGCAGGCGAGAAGTAGTCGAGCGACTGCAAGGACGGGGGAGGGGGGGGTCTTAATCGCGCGAGTGAGTGAATGAGTGGTGTGAGTGAATGAGTAGTTGAGTGGGTGAGTGAGTGGGTGGGCGGGTGAATGGGCGAGTGAGTGGGTGCGAATGAGTGGGCGTGTGAGTGGGCGAGTAAGTGGGGAGTGAGTGAATAAGGTGTGAGAGTGAATGAGTGGGTGAGTGAATGAGTGCGAGTGGGCAAGTGAGTGGGCGTGCGAGTGGGGCGAGTGATGTGGGCGAGTAAGTGGGTGAGTGAGTGAATAAGTGTGAGAGTGAATAAGTGTGAGAGTGAATGAGTGTGAGAGTGAATAAGTGTGAGAGGAATGAGTGGGGTGAGTGTGTGAGTGGGTGAGTGAATAAGTGTGAGTGGATGAATGAGTGGGCGATGAAGTGGGCAAGTGGGTGTGCGAGTGAGTGGGCGTGTGAGTGGGCGAGCGAGTAGGCGAGTGGGTGAGTGAGTGAATAAGTGTGAGAGTGAATGAGTGGGTGAGTGAATGAGTGGGTGAGTGAATGAGTGCGAGTGGGCAATTGAGTGGGCGATTGAGTGGGCGATTGAGTGGGTGATTGAGTGGGCGATTGAGTGGGCGATTGAGTGGGCGATTGAGTGGGCGACCGAGAGGGCGACCGAGAGGGCGACCGAGTGTGCGACCGAGTGTGCGATGAGTGGGTGGGTGAGTGGGTGGGTGGGCGAGTGAGTGAGTGGGCGAGTGAGTGAATACGTGTGAGAGTGAATGAGTGGGTAAGTGATTGACTGGGTGACTGAATGAGTGGGTGAGTGAGTGAATGAGCACGAGTGGGTGAGTGAATAAGTGCGAGTGAGTGGGTAAGTTTGTGGGCGAGATTGTGGGCGAATGAGTGGGCGAATGAGTGAGTAGGCGAGTGGGCGGGCGAGTGAGTGAATGAGTGGGTAAGTGAATGAGTGGGTGGGCGAATGAGTGGGTGGGCGAGTGAGTGGGCGATTGGGTGGGTGGGCGAGTGAGTGGGTGAGTGAACGAGCAAACGAAGTGAGCGAGTGGCCGAGCGGGTGAGGCGGTGGGCGAGCGATTGAGACGACGACCGATCGACGGTGGGGCGCGTGCGCTAGCGACGCACCTGGTGCGCCGCCACGTCAGCCTCCAGCAGCGCGTGCTTGCGCTGCAGGTTGTGCACGCTCGTCAGGTCCTTGCCGAGGTCCTCGGAGGCCAGGTGGCCCTCCACCTCGTACAGCCACAGCTCGATGTCCTCCACGTTGCGGTTGAACTGCTGCTGCTGGTTGGCTTCGCGAAGCTTCACGCCTACGCCGCGCGGCGCGCACAGGGGAAGAAACGATGACGATGGAGTTGGCACTGGGCGGTGACGATGATAGCATTGGTGGACACGACGATGGTGGAGTTGGGATTGGTGGTCACGACGATGGTGGAGTTGGGATTGGTGGTCACGACGATGGTGGAGTTGGGATTGGTGATGACGATGGTGGAGTTGGGATTGGTGGTCACGACGATGGTGGAGTTGGGATTGGTGGTGACGATGGTGGAGTTGGGATTGGTGGTCACGACGATGGTGGAGTTGGGATTGGTGGACACGACGATGGTGGAGTTGGGATTGGTGGACACGACGATGGTGGAGTTGGGATTGGTGGTGACGATGGTGGAGTTGGGATTGGTGGTGACGATGGTGGAGTTGGGATTGGTGGGCACGACGATGGTGGAGTTGGGATTGGTGGTGACGATGGTGGAGTTGGGATTGGTGGACACGACGATGGTGGAGTTGGGATTGGTGGTGACGATGGTGGAGTTGGGATTGGTGGTGACGATGGTGGAGTTGGGATTGGTGGACACGACGATGGTGGAGTTGGGATTGGTGGTGACGATGGTGGAGTTGGGATTGGTGGTCACGACGATGGTGGAGTTGGGATTGGTGGTCACGACGATGGTGGAGTTGGGATTGGTGGTCACGACGATGGTGGAGTTGGGATTGGTGGTCACGACGATGGTGGAGTTGGGATTGGTGGTGACGATGGTGGAGTTGGGATTAGTGGACACGACGATGGTGGAGTTGGGATTGGTGGTGACGATGGTGGAGTTGGGATTGGTGGTCACGACGATGGTGGAGTTGGGATTGGTGGTGACGATGGTGGAGTTGGGATTGGTGGTCACGACGATGGTGGAGTTGGGATTGGTGGTGACGATGGTGGAGTTGGGATTGGTGGTCACGACGATGGTGGAGTTGGGATTGGTGGTGACGACGATGGCATTGGCATTGATGGTGACGATGATGACGGCATTGGTGGTCACGACGATGATGGAGTTGGCACTGGCGATGATGATGATGATGGCGTTGGTGGTGACAATGGTGGAGTTGGCAATGCCGGTGATGGAGTTGGTGGTGACGCTGATGGAGTTGGTGGTGACAATGATGGAGTTGGCACTGCCGGTGACGATCGCGTTTGGCACTGCTGGTGACGATGATGGCGTTGGCACTGCCGGTGACGACGATGATGTAGTTGGCACTGCCGATGACGATGATGGCGTTGGTGGTGACGATGATGGCGTTGGCACTGCCGATGACGACGATGGCGTCGTCACTGCCGGTGACGATCGCGTTTGGCGGTGACGACGACGACGACGGCGTTGTTGTTGTTGTTGTTGGCGCTGCCACCTTTGAGCTCGGAGGCGTCCTGCAGCCGGGCCCAGAGCTCCTGCACCTCGCGCATTCGCTCGGCCACGTCGTCCGCCGCGTAGTGCCGCCCCTCCACCAGCTCCTGCCCGCCCTGCTGCAGCGCCTCCAGCCGGCTCTGGTTGGCCGAGAGCTCCGCCTCAAACGCCTGGTGCTTCTGCACCTTGCCCTGCAGGTTCGTGGGGTCCTGGGGGGGGGGGGGGGGAGCAGAGGGGAGGGGGCGGGCGGTGAGGCTGGGCGACGAGACGGTGCGGCTCGCACGGTGACGCGATGGGGCGTCACGCACGAGCAAAGAGGACGATGACGACGATGATGACGATGAGAAGGAGCATCGGGAGGTAAAGAGGAGGGGGGGAACGGGATAGATGGGGGTGGGGGGGGAGGAGGGTGGGGGAAGAGGTGGGGCAGGAAGAGGGTGGAAGGTGGAGGAGGAGGGTGGACGAGGCGGAGGGTGCAGATGAGGGGGGGGATGGAGGAGGACGTGGAGGACAAGAAGATGGGAGGGAAGGAGGGAGGGTTAAGGGAGCGAGGGTTGAGGGAGGGAGGGGAGGGTGGTGAGGGAGGCGAGGGAGGTGAGGGAGGGAGGTAGGGAAGAGAGGATGGGAGGGAGGGTTAAGGGGGAGCGAGGGTTGAGGGAGGGAGTGGAGGGAGGGAGGTGAGGAAGGGAGGTAGGGAAGAGAGGATGGGAGGGAGGGAGGGTTAAAGGAGCGAGGGTTGAGGGAGGGAGGGGAGGGAGGGAGGTGAGGGAGGGAGGTAGGGAAGAGAGGATGGGAGGGAGGGTTAAAGGAGCGAGGGTTGAGGGAGAGAGGGGAGGGTGGTGAGGGAGGCGAGGGAGGTGAGGGAGGGAGGTAGGGAAGAGAGGATGGGAGGGAGGGAGGGTTAAAGGAGCGAGGGTTGAGGGAGGGAGGGGAGGGAGGGAGGTGAGGGAGGGAGGTAGGGAAGAGAGGATGGGAGGGAGGGTTAAAGGAGCGAGGGTTGAGGGAGAGAGGGGAGGGTGGTGAGGGAGGCGAGGGAGGTGAGGGAGGGAGGTAGGGAAGAGAGGATGGGAGGGAGGGAGGGTTAAAGGAGCGAGGGTTGAGGGAGGGAGGGGAGGGAGGGAGGTGAGGGAGGGAGGTAGGGAAGAGAGGATGGGAGGGAGGGTTAAAGGAGCGAGGGTTGAGGGAGAGAGGGGAGGGTGGTGAGGGAGGCGAGGGAGGTGAGGGAGAGAGGTAGGGAAGAGAGGATGGGAGGGAGGGAGGGTTAAAGGAGCGAGGGTTGAGGGAGGGAGGGGAGGGAGGGAGGTGAGGGAGGGAGGTAGGGAAGAGAGGATGGGAGGGAGGGTTAAGGGAGCGAGGGTTGAGGGAGGGAGGGAGGGAGGGAGGGAGGGAGGGAGGAAGGGAGGGAGGGAGGTGAGGGAGGGAGGTGAGGCAGGGATGGAGGTGAGGGATGGAGGTGAGGCAGGTGAGGGGTCCGCCCACCTTGTAGGACTCGTCGGTGGCCGTCTTCATCTTCTCGTTGACCCAGCTCTTGAGCTCGTCGGCGTCGCGACAGAACTGCTGCAGGCGGTACGAGTCCTCCAGGGCGGCGCGGCGCGCCAGCGCACGCTCGTGCAGCGCGTTACGCCTCGCCACCAGCTGACATGGGCGGCACACGCACGCGGCACGCACACACGCGCACACACCGCACGCACACACCGCACGCACGCACGCAGCACATACGCAGCACACACGCAGCACACACACGCGCAACACAAGCATACAGCACACACGCAGCACACACGCAGCACACACACGCGCAACACAAGCATACAGCACACACGCAGCACACACGCAGCACAAGCATGCAGCACATACGCAGCACACACACACACAGCACGCAGCACACGCAGCATGCACACACACGCAGCACAAGCATGCAGCACGCACACACACGCGGCAAGCAGCACATCCACACACACGCAGAACACGCACACATGCAGCACACACACACACACAGCACGCAGCACGCACACACACGTGGCAAGCAGCACATCCACACGCACGCAGCACACACACACGCGGCACACACGCAGCACACACACGCACACACACACGCAGCACACGCACACACACACGCAGCACACGCACGCAGCACGCACGCAGCACACACACACACGCACACACGCAGCACACACACGCAGCACACACACGCAGCACACACACACGCAGCACACACACACACGCAGCACACACACACACGCAGCACACACACACACACACACGCAGCACACACACACACGCACACACACACACACACGCGCAGCACACACACACACACACACGCAGCACACACACACACACACGCAGCACACACACACGCAGCACACACACACGCAACACCCACGCAGCACACACACACACGCAGCACACACACAGCACACACACGCAGCATGATTAGAATCCACTCTTTCGCCTTGAAGCTTTCGTGACTGCAGGGATTCATCTTCTTGGTTCTTTCGGTGAAGTCGCGTGACTTTACCGAAAGAACCAAGAAGATGAATCCCTGCAGTCACGAAAGCTTTAAATCGAAAAAAATATTATTTTATTATTTAATACGATTATTATATTGTATTTTATTATTTTATTTTATTACATTATATAATATTATTTTATTATAATATTATTTTATTATGTTTTATTTTTATAATTTAATTACTTCCCTTATATGTGGTGACTTTACCGAAAGAACCAAGAAGATGACATTCACTCCTCGATCCTCGCGCACTTTGGGCCGGTGACCGTTGCCCATGGGCGGCACACGTTCGCCGCTCGTTGTCGCAGAGGGTTCACGGTTCGAATCGGGCAGGCCGCCCTGGTTAATACTGCGGTGGTGGCGCGTGTTCACCGTAGTAGTAGTATAGTAGTAATAATAATACTACTCCGCGCCATCACGCAGATCCCCGTGACGTCATTCGGAACGAGAGGTCTGCCGTCGCTTGCCGCCGTCGTGAACCAACACTTCTAAAACTACAACGCTCGGCTAGAGGTCGCAAACGGGCTGGGATCGAACCCACGACCTCCTGTATACCAGGTGAGGTAGTTAACATCTCCTAACCACCATGATGATGATGACAGACACACAAACTCGAAATATACAGCAGGCGGCATCAGGGCTGGGATCGAACCCACGACCTCCTGTATACCAGGTGAGGTAGTTAACATCTCCTAACCACCATGATGATGATGACAGACACACAAACTCGAAATATACAGCAGGCGGCATCAGGGCTGGGATCGAACCCACCACCTCCTGTATACCAGGTGAGGTAGTTAACATCTCCTAGCCACCGTGATGATGGCAGAGACACACAGCAGCAACCGTCATCAGGGCTGGGATCGAACCCACCACCTCCTGTATACCAGGCGAGGTAGTTAACATCTCCTAACCACCATGATGATGATGACAGAGACACACAGACTCGAAATATACAGCAACCGTCATCAGGGCTGGGATCGAACCCACCACCTCCTGTATACCAGGCGAGGTAGTTAACATCTCCTAACCACCATGATGATGATGACAGAGACACACAGACTCGAAATATACAGCAGGCGGCATCAGGGCTGGGATCGAACCCACCACCTCCTGTATCCCAGGCGAGGTAGTTAACATCTCCTAGCCACCGTGATGATGATGACAGAGACACACAAACTCGAAATATGCAGCAAGCATCATCAGGGCTGGGATCGAACCCACGACTTCCTGTATACCCGGCGAGGTAGTTAACATCTCCTAACCACCATGATGATGATGACAGAGACACACAGACTCGAAATATACAGCAGGCGGCATCAGGGCTGGGATCGAACTCACGACTTCCTGTATACCCGGCGAGGTAGTTAACATCTCCTAACCACCATGATGATGATGACAGACACACAAACTCGAAATATACAGCAGGCGGCATCAGCGCCGGGATCGAACCCACGACCTCCTGCACACCTGGCGAGGTAGTTAACATCTTGCCACCACGGCACCCCGTTAAAAAACTGACAGCACCAGCAGCAGCACAAATGGTCACGTGCCCGCGTGACGATCGTCCGGCGCGGCAGGGAGAGAGGGGGGCTCACCGCGTCCCTGCGGGCTGCCACGTCGTCGCGTGCGTAGTGCCCCGCCTGGATCAGTTTCGTCGCAAACTCCTCCAGCGCCTGCGGTTGGCGGCGAGACAGCAGCGTCAGCGTCGTCGGCGTCGGCATCATCATCAGCAGCAGCATCATCATCAGCAGCAGCATCATCATCAGCAGTGGCAGCAGCAGCATCATCAGCAGTGGCAGCAGCATCATCAGCAGCAGCATCATCAGCAGTGGCAGCAGCAGCATCATCAGCAACATTGGCAACAGCAGCATCATCATCAGCAGCAGCAGCATCATCAGCAGCAGCAGCAGCAGCATCATCATCATCAACATCAGCATCAGCGTCATTAGCAGCAACATCAGCAGCATCATTTGCAGCAGCAGCAGCATCATCATCATCATCATCAGCAGCATCATCATCATCAACATCAGCATCATTAGCAGCAACATCAGCAGCAGCATCATTTGCAGTAGCAGCAGCAGCATCATCATCATCATCAGCAGCAGCAACATCATCGGTAGCAGCAGCGGTGAGATATCAACGCCAGCGTCGCCTTCACCCAGCACCGTCGCCGTCATCACAACAACCACGGGGTTGCCCCAGGGCAGCTGCCCCAAGGCGACTGCCCCAAGGCGGCTGCCCCAAGGCGGCTGCCCCTGCCGCATGCCGCGTGACGCCGCCTCACCGTGATCTTCTCCTCCTGGGCGCTCAGCGACTTCTCAAAGTCCTCGTGCTTCTTGAGCAGGGCCTCGACGCTGTCCAGCGAGTCCCCGCGGTCCTCGTTCAGCAGGAACGCCTGGGGCACGCACGGGGATGGGGGGCACGGTGGGGGGGGGGCACGGGGGGGGGCGGGTGGGTGGGGTGGGGTGGGGTGGGGCGGAGGGACAGAGAGAGAGAGACGCGCGTCGGAAACACGTCCGCGCCATCTCCGACAGCCCCGCCATCGGTGGCGGGGCTAGCAGCGGCGCGACCTCCGCTGTGGTGTTGCCGGTGCGGTGGGTGCGGTGGGCCTAGCGTGGTGTGTATGGTAGTGCAGCGTAGTGCACGGCGGTGGTGGGGAGAGCACGGTGGCCGTGATCGTTGTGGTGGGGAGAGCGCAATGGTGGTGGGTAGAGCGCGGTGGTGGTGGTAGTGGTGGTGGGGAGAGCGTGGTGGTGGTGGTGGTGGTGGTGGGAAGAGCGCGGTGGTGGTGGTGGTGGGGAAAGCGCGGTGGTGGTGGTGGCGGGTAGAGCGCGGTGGTGGTGGTGAGGAGAGCGTGGTGGTGGTGGTGGTGGGTAGAGCGCGGTGGTGGTGGTGGTAGTGGTGGTGGTGGTGGGGAGAGCGTGGTGGTGGTGGGGGTGAGCGCGGTGATGGTAGTGGTGGGGGTGAGCGCGGTGGTGATGGTGGTGGGTAGAGCGCGGTGATGGTGGTAGTGGGTAGAGCGCGGTGGTGGTGGTGGGGGTGAGCGTGGTGATGGTGGTGGTGGGTAGAGCGCGGTGATGGTGGTGGTGGGGGTGAGCGCGGTGATGGTGGTGGTGGGTAGAGCGCGGTGATGGTGGTGGTGGGGGTGAGCGTGGTGATGGTGGTGGTGGGTAGAGCGCGGTGATGGTGGTGGTGGGGGGTGAGCGCGGTGATGGTGGTGGGGGTGAGCGCGGTGATGGTGGTAGTGGGGGTGAGCGCGGTGATGGTGGTGGTGGGGGTGAGCGCGGTGATGGTGGTGGTGGGGGTGAGCGCGGTGGTGATGGTGGTGGGTAGAGCGCGGTGATGGTGGTGGTGGGGGTGAGCGCGGTGATGGTGGTGGTGGGGGTGAGCGCGGTGATGGTGGTGGTGGGGGTGAGCGCGGTGATGGTGGTGGTGGGGGTGAGCGCGGTGATGGTGGTGGTGGGGGTGAGCGCGGTGATGGTGGTGGTGGGGGTGAGCGCGGTGATGGTGGTGGTGGGTAGAGCGCGGTGGTGGTGGTGGTGGGGGTGAGCGCGGTGATGGTGGTGGTGGGTAGAGCGCGGTGGTGGTGGCGGTGGGGTGAGCGCGGTAATGGTGGTGGTGGGGTGAGCGCGGTGGTGGTGGTGGTGGGGTGAGCGCGGTGGTGGTGGTGGTGGGGTGAGGGGTGAGCGCGGTGGTGGTAGTGGTGGGGGTGAGCGTGGTGATGGTGGTGGTGGGGTGAGCGCGGTGGCCGTGGTGGTGGGGTGAGCGCGGTGGTGGTGGTGGGGGTGAGCGCGGTGGTGGTGGTGGGGTGGTGTGTGGGGGTTGAGCGCGGTGGTGGTGGTGGTGGTGGGGTGGTGTGTGGGGGGCGGGGTGGTGGACCAACCTCCTGCTTGCTCATCCAGTTGTCCACCTGCTCCGTGTCGCGGTAGAAGAGCTGCAGGTCCATGCACTGCTCGTACAGCTGGCGCCGCGCCTCCCACAGCTCCAGCAGCGCCGTGCGCTCCTCCGCCAGCACCGTCAACTGCAGGGGGCAAAGGTCACCCCGGCGTTGGGGTGAGGGTCGCGTGGAGGCCGCGCTGGAGACCGTGTGGGAGTGGGTCAGAGGTCGCACACGGGTTTTGATTCCTTACCCGTACCCGTACTCGGCCGCACCAGGGTCGCAAACGGGTACCCGTACCCGATACCCGGCCGGGTACGGGTACCTGGGTATCGGGTACGGGTGTCGGGTACTCGATTGCGACCTCTGGGATGAAGCCATGTTGCAGGCGCGGGTGGGTTGATTCTAGGAACTTGAATTGTGAGAAGAGACAAGACGTTGGGAAATGAGTGACAAACGGTGACTCACCAGTGACTCACGGCTTTCTCACTCGTTGGTTGGGGTGAGTCACATGCGGCTACCCGTACCCGGCCGCACCAGGGTCGCAAACGGCTACCCGTACCCGGCCAGGTGGTGGTGGTGTAGGTGGTTATGGTGTAGGCGGTTATGGTGTAGGTGGTGCAGGTGTAGGTGGTTATGGTGTAGGCGGTTATGGTGTAGGCGGTGCAGGTGTAGGCAGTGCAGGTGGTGGCGGTGCAGGCGGGTGGCGGTGTAGGCGGTGCAGGTGGCGGCGGTGCAGGCGGTGCAGGTGGTGGTGGTGTAGGTGGTTATGGTGTAGGCGGTGGCGGTGCAGGCGGTGGCGGTGTAGGCGGTGCAGGTGGCGGCGGTGCAGGCGGTGCAGGTGGTGGTGGTGTAGGTGGTTATGGTGTAGGCGGTGGCGGTGCAGGCGGTGGCGGTGTAGGCGGTGCAGGTGGTGGTGGTGCAGGTGGTGGTGGTGCAGGTGGTGGCGGTGTAGGTGGTGGTGTAGGCAGTGAAGGTGGTGGTGGTGGTGCAGGTGGTGGCGGTGTAGGCGGTGCAGGTGGTGGTGGTGTAGGTGGTTATGGTGTAGGCGGTGCAGGTGTTGGCGGTGCAGGTGGTGGTGGTGCAGGTGGTGGCGGTGTAGGCGGTGCAGGTGGCGGCGGTGCAGGTGGTGGTGGTGCAGGTGGTGGTGGTGCAGGTGGTGGCGGTGTAGGCGGTGCAGGTGGCGGCGGTGTAGGCAGTGTAGGCGGTGCAGGTGGTGGCGGTGCAGGTGGCGGCGGTCTAGGCGGTGTAGGCGGTGCAGGTGGCGATGGTGCAGGTGGCGGCGGTGCAGGTGGCGGCGGTGTAGGCGGGGTGCAGGTGGTGGCGGTGCAGGTGGTGGCGGTGTAGGCGGTGCAGGTGGTGGTGGTGCAGGTGTTGGCGGTGCAGGTGGTGGCGGTGCAGGTGGTGGTGGCAGCGGCGCCGGTGGCCTCACCTTCTCGCGCACCTCCTCCGAGGCGTAGTGGTTGGCGTGCACCAGGGCCTCCCCAGCCGCGTCGGCAGACTTGAAGCTGTCCTCGTGGGCGTCGATCTCCCCCTGTGCGCACGGTCAAAGGCAAAGGTCCCCCGTGTAGCCTCCTCCGGCGAGAGCGCCGCCAGGGGGCGGGTGCTGTTCGCGAGCACTCGGAGCTCCGCAGCCGGCCGTGCCGCGCGTGCCAGAACGTTGAAACCCGCCCCCCCCGACCCCGTGTTTTCGCACCGTGCGTCGCCAACCGTGCCGATTAACCGGAGGAGCAATGTACGGCAACGCGCGCGGGGGATGTACGGGGCACCGGGGCGGAGTAGGCGAGTGGGGTTTGGGTGAGAGGGTGAGAAGGGCGAGGGGGTGGGTGGGTAAGGTAAGGTCCAGGCCGCTAAGCTGCGGGGTTAAACCCTCTCGCTCTGCAGAGTGCACGTGGAACGATCAGGTCACCGTGAGCACAAGGGGGGTCCCGGTGGCCAGCACCACGCCCGGCCGCCTTTGTCTCTCCAGTGGCGATGGTCACCACTCCCCACACGAGACAAAGGTCTCCCACATAGCCCTCGACTTACTTTTGGGGCAAGTGCTGTTAGCGAGCAGCGCCTATGGTGCACGGGGGGGGGGGGGGGGGGCGAGTAGGCGGCCGCCTTTGTCTCCCCAGTGGCAACCCCTAGGGGGCGGCATCGCGACCCCTAGGGGGCGGCACCGCGACCCCTAGGGGGCGGCACCGCGACCCCACGACCCCTAGGGGGCGGCACCGCGACGCCGAGGGGGGCGGCACCTTGTGCTCCTGGTGGCGGTCCAGCAGGGCCTCGGCTCCCGCCACCTCGTTGGCCAGCTCGTCGGCGCCGATCAGCGCCTTCATCTCCGTCACCCAGCTGGTGAGGTCGCGGAAGTCCGCCAGGAAGCGCTGCAGCCTGGTTGGGGGGAAGAGGAGGGGGGGCAGCAGTGTCGGTATCCGGGGTCCGAGTGGTGCGTGTTTATCTTTGTACGCTAAACGTCTTTCGCGCCGACACGTAGCCAACCGCGCTGCGTGTGCCACGTGCGTGTGCAGCAAAGCGGGTCGTGTGTGCGCCTTGTGTGTGCGCGTGTGCCGCGTGCGTGCGTGTGTGCCGCGTGCGTGTGTTTCCCGCTTGCGTGTGTTCCGCGTGCGTGTGTGTGCCGCGTGCATTAGTGTGCCGCGTGCGTGTGTGCCGCGTGCGTGTGTGCCGCGTGTGTGTGCCGCGTGCGTGTGTGTGTGTAGTGTGTGTGTGCCGCGTGCGTGTGTGCCGCGTGCGTGTGTGCCGCGTGCGTGTGCCGCGTGTGCGTGCCGCGTGTGTGTGTGCCGCGTGCGTGTGTGCGTGTGCCGTGCATCGGCTCACTTGTACGAGTCCTCGAGGCGAGTGTGCCGGTCGATGGCCGTGTTGCGGATGCACTCCCAGTTCTCGATGAGCTCCTCGCGCTTCACCTGGATCTGCGGGGCGCTGGCCGCGTGGCTCTTCTGCAGGCGCTCCGCCTCCGCGCACAGCGTCCCCACCTATGCGCACGCCACAACACCAACCACAACCCGTTAGACCCAACATTTTATTCTCATTTCACGGACCCCCCGGCCACCAAGAACGTGACGGGCAGCTCAACGAAGCGGGAATTTAGAGCAGCCCGAGAGGAGAGAATGTCGGCGAAGGAGAGTAATCGTGTACAACCATTTCAAGATTTATCATTTGACCAGGTAAGGCCCCCCGCTGAGTTGCTGCTGCGGACGCGGACGCAGCTTATAATCATCATCATCATCGTCGCCGTGGAAATTTATAACAGCAGCCAACTAACTCTGAACGCGTGACGTCGATTCTGAATGAGGGAAAAAAGAACGGAGGACCCGGAGAAAAATCCACAGAACCACCACAGGGAGAGAGAGAGTGAGAGACACGCAAAGCCCACGACCTCCTGCATACCAGGCGAGGTAGTTAACATCTCCTCGCCACCGTGATGATGATGAGAGAGAAAGACACGCAATGCCCACGACCTCCTGCATACCAGGCGAGGTAGTTAACATCTCCTAGCCACCGTGATGATGATGAGAGAGAGAGACACGCAAACTTCAAATGGACAGGAGGCATAGCCAAGGATCGGGATCGAACCCACGGCCTCCTGTACACCAGGCGAGGTAGTTAACATCTCCTAGCCACCGTGATGATGATGAGAGAGAGAGACACGCAAACTTCAAATGGACAGGAGGCATAGCCAAGGATCGGGATCGAACCCACGACCTACTGGGGCAAGTGCTGTCAAGCGAGCATCTATGGTGGCCAGAAAGGTACACGAGGGGATGGGTGGCCAGCACCAGTGACGATGATTTCCACACCGTACCAGCTACTCATTTGAGGCCGGGTCGCACACGCACACACAAAGACAAAGATCCCCCAGGTAGCCTTTGAACAGACCCATCAGGGGCACAAGCGTGGATTGCGAGCGGTGCCCGGCACACGAGACGGAGCGGCGTGGCGAGCGCGCCTAACCGCAGCGCCACCGCTCCCCGCAAGGTGGAAGACCGCCCCCCACCACCCGCCCACCCACACCCCCCCACCAGCGCTGACCTTGTCCTCGAGAGCGGCGAGCTCGCGCTCCAAGCCCTCGTGCTTGCGCAGCAGCGCCTGCACGCCGGCTAGGTCGCGGCCAAAGTCGTTGGACGACATTAGCTGCTCCTTCTCCTTGATCCAGCCGATCGCTTCGTCCACATCCCTGGGTCGGGGGGAGGGGGGTGAGGCGAGGTGGGGGTGGGAGGGGGGTGTCAACCAAACCGTGCACGCTCGCCCACTCGCCCACTAGGCACCTCACTCATCAACACCATCGCTCACTCACCCGCTCTTGTCCGTCGCCCACTCGCCCCGTTTCTCGCTCGCCCACTCGCCCCGTTTCTCGCTCGCCCACTCGCCCCGTTTCTCGCTCGCCCACTCGCCCCGTTTCTCGCTCGCCCACTCGCCCCGTTTCTCGCTCGCCCACTCGCCCCGTTTCTCGCTCGCCCACTCGCCCCGTTTCTCGCTCGCCCACTCGCCCCGTTTCTCGCTCGCCCACTCGCCCCGTTTCTCGCTCGCCCACTCGCCCCGTTTCTCGCTCGCCCACTCGCCCCGTTTCTCGCTCGCCCACTCGCCCCGTTTCTCGCTCGCCCACTCGCCCCGTTTCTCGCTCGCCCACTCGCCCCGTTTCTCGCTCGCCCACTCGCCCCGTTTCTCGCTCGCCCACTCGCCCCGTTTCTCGCTCGCCCACTCGCCCCGTTTCTCGCTCGCCCACTCGCCCCGTTTCTCGCTCGCCCACTCGCCCCGTTTCTCGCTCGCCCACTCGCCCCGTTTCTCGCTCGCCCACTCGCCCCGTTTCTCGCTCGCCCACTCGCCCCGTTTCTCGCTCGCCCACTCGCCCCGTTTCTCGCTCGCCCACTCGCCCCGTTTCTCGCTCAGCCACTCGCCCCGTTTCTCGCTCAGCCACTCGCCCCGTTTCTCGCTCGCCCACTCGCCCCGTTTCTCGCTCGCCCACTCGCCCCGTTTCTCGCTCGCCCACTCGCCCCGTTTCTCGCTCGCCCACTCGCCCCGTTTCTCGCTCGCCCACTCGCCCCGTTTCTCGCTCGCCCACTCGCCCCGTTTCTCGCTCAGCCACTCGCCCCGTTTCTCGCTCGCCCACTCGCCCCGTTTCTCGCTCGCCCACTCGCCCCGTTTCTCGCTCAGCCACTCGCCCCGTTTCTCGCTCGCCCACTCGCCCCGTTTCTCGCTCGCCCACTCGCCCCGTTTCTCGCTCGCCCACTCGCCCCGTTTCTCGCTCGCCCACTCGCCCCGTTTCTCGCTCAGCCACTCGCCCCGTTTCTCGCTCGCCCACTCGCCCCGTTTCTCGCTCGCCCACTCGCCCCGTTTCTCGCTCAGCCACTCGCCCCGTTTCTCGCTCGCCCACTCGCCCCGTTTCTCGCTCGCCCACTCGCCCCGTTTCTCGCTCGCCCACTCGCCCCGTTTCTCGCTCGCCCACTCGCCCCGTTTCTCGCTCAGCCCACTCGCCCCGTTTCTCGCTCAGCCACTCGCCCCGTTTCTCGCTCAGCCACTCGCCCCGTTTCTCGCTCAGCCACTCGCCCCGTTTCTCGCTCAGCCACTCGCCCCGTTTCTCGCTCAGCCACTCGCCCCGTTTCTCGCTCGCCCACTCGCCCCGTTTCTCGCTCGCCCCACTCGCCCCGTTTCTCGCTCGCCCACTCGCCCCGTTTCTCGCTCGCCCACTCGCCCCGTTTCTCGCTCAGCCACTCGCCCCGTTTCTCGCTCGCCCACTCGCCCCGTTTCTCGCTCGCCCACTCGCCCCGTTTCTCGCTCAGCCACTCGCCCCGTTTCTCGCTCAGCCACTCGCCCCGTTTCTCGCTCGCCCACTCGCCCCGTTTCTCGCTCGCCCACTCGCCCCGTTTCTCGCTCGCCCACTCGCCCCGTTTCTCGCTCAGCCACTCGCCCCGTTTCTCGCTCAGCCACTCGCTCGCCCGATCTTCTGACCGTCTCGTTCACTCACGCCCTTGCATGCTCGCCCACTCGCCCCGTTTCTCGCTCGCCCACTCGCCCCGTTTCTCGCTCGCCCACTCGCTCGCCCGATCTTCTGACCGTCTCGTTCACTCACGCCCTTGCATGCTCGCCCACTCGCCCCGTTTCTCGCTCGCCCACTCGCCCCGTTTCTCGCTCGCCCACTCGCCCCGTTTCTCGCTCGCCCACTCGCTCGCCCGATCTTCTGACCGTCTCGTTCACTCACGCCCTTGCATGCTCGCCCACCCGCCCCGTTTCTCGCTCGCCCACTCGCCCCGTTTCTCGCTCAGCCACTCGCCCCGTTTCTCGCTCGCCCACTCGCCCCGTTTCTCGCTCGCCCACTCGCCCCGTTTCTCGCTCAGCCACTCGCCCCGTTTCTCGCTCTCCCACTCGCCCCGTTTCTCGCTCGCCCACTCGCCCCGTTTCTCGCTCGCCCACTCGCCCCGTTTCTCGCTCGCCCACTCGCCCCGTTTCTCGCTCAGCCACTCGCCCCGTTTCTCGCTCGCCCACTCGCCCCGTTTCTCGCTCGCCCACTCGCCCCGTTTCTCGCTCGCCCACTCGCCCCGTTTCTCGCTCGCCCACTCGCTCGCCCGATCTTCTGACCGTCTCGTTCACTCACGCCCTTGCATGCTCGCCCACTCGCCCCGTTTCTCGCTCGCCCACTCGCCCCGTTTCTCGCTCAGCCACTCGCCCCGTTTCTCGCTCGCCCACTTCGCCCCGTTTCTCGCTCGCCCACTCGCCCCGTTTCTCGCTCAGCCACTCGCCCCGTTTCTCGCTCGCCCACTCGCCCCGTTTCTCGCTCGCCCACTCGCCCCGTTTCTCGCTCGCCCACTCGCCCCGTTTCTCGCTCGCCCACTCGCCCCGTTTCTCGCTCAGCCACTCGCCCCGTTTCTCGCTCGCCCACTCGCCCCGTTTCTCGCTCGCCCACTCGCCCCGTTTCTCGCTCAGCCACTCGCCCCGTTTCTCGCTCGCCCACTCGCCCCGTTTCTCGCTCAGCCACTCGCCCCGTTTCTCGCTCGCCCACTCGCCCCGTTTCTCGCTCGCCCACTCGCCCCGTTTCTCGCTCGCCCACTCGCTCGCCCGATCTTCTGACCGTCTCGTTCACTCACGCCCTTGCATGCTCGCCCACTCGCCCCGTTTCTCGCTCGCCCACTCGCCCCGTTTCTCGCTCGCCCACTCGCTCGCCCGATCTTCTGACCGTCTCGTTCACTCACGCCCTTGCATGCTCGCTCACTCTACCACCCACATCTCTCACTCACTCGCCCCCACCCCCTGCTCAGCCCCCGCTCACTCACCCCCACTTGCTCACCCCCACTCACCCCCCCCACTCACCCCCCTCGCCCCCCCCCTGTTGAAGCGCTGGATCTCTCGCTCACTCGCTCACCCCCCCCCACTTACACCCCCCCCACTTACACCCCCCCACTCACACCCCCCACCCCTCCCCGCACCTGTTGAAGCGCTGGATCTCACACCCCCCCCGCCCCCACTCACCCCCCCGCTCACCCCCACCGCCCCGCACCTGTTGAAGCGCTGGATCTCTGACTCACCCCCCACTCACCCCCCACCCCCCCACTCCGCACCTGTTGAAGCGCTGGATCTCTGACTCACCACCCCACTCACCCCCCACCCCCCCACTCCGCACCTGTTGAAGCGCTGGATCTCTGACTCACCCCCCACTCACCCCCCACCCCCCCACTCCGCACCTGTTGAAGCGGAAGCGCTGGATCTCTGACTCACCACCCCACTCACCCCCCACCCCCCCCACTCCGCACCTGTTGAAGCGCTGGATCTCTGACTCACCACCCCACTCACCCCCCACCCCCCCCACTCCGCACCTGTTGAAGCGCTGGATCTCTGACTCACCACCCCACTCACCCCCCACCCCCCCACTCCGCACCTGTTGAAGCGCTGGATCTCACACCCCCCCCCGCCCCCACTCACCACCCCCCTCACCACCCCACTCACCACCCCGCTCACCCCCCCCGCTCACCCCCCCCCCCCTCACCTGTTGAAGCGCTGGATCTCTCACTCACCCCCCCACTCACCACCCCACTCACCCCCCCAACCCCCCACTCACCCCCCAACTCACCCCCCACCCCACCACCCCCCCGCCCCGCACCTGTTGAAGCGCTGGATCTCTCACTCACCCCCCCACTCACCACCCCCCCAACCCCCCACTCACCCCCCAACTCACCCCCCACCCCACCACCCCCCCGCCCCGCACCTGTTGAAGCGCTGGATCTCCGCGGAGCCGAACAGCTTCTCCTGGCGCTGCAGGGCGAGCGACTTGAGGCGCAGCCAGGCTGCCGTCAGCTCCTCCTGCCGCTTGCCGATCTGCTGCTGCTCGGGATGAGACTCCTGCGCCGCCCACAAGACCAGGTCGGCCTTCAAGCCCTTGCTCCGCATTTTTAAATCCTTTATATTAAGTTCGCTTGCTTGCGCGCTTATGACCGCGCAAATCTTTCGGTCGTTTTTTATTTAAATCCTTTATATTAAGTTGGTTTGCTTGCGCGCTTGCTTGCGCGCTTACGACCGTGCAAATCTTTCGGTCGTTTTTAATTTAAATCCTTTATATTAAGTTCGCTTGCTTGCGCGCTTGCTTGCGCGCTTACGACCGTGCAAATCTTTCGGTCGTTTATTATTTAAATCCTTTATATTAAGTTCACTCGCTTGCTTGCTTGCGCGCTTACGACCGTGCAAATCTTTCGGTCGTTTTTAACTTAAATCCTTTATATTAAGTTTGCTTGCTTGCTTGCGCGCTTACGACCGTGCAAATCTTTCGGTCGTTTTTTATTTAAATCCTTTATATAAGTTCGCTTGCTTGCGCGCTTGCTTGCGCGCTTACGACCGCGCAAATCTTTCGGTCGTTTTTTATTTAAATCCTTTATATTAAGTTCGCTTGCTTGCGCGCTTGCTTGCGCGCTAACGACCGTGCAAATCTTTCGGTCGTTTTTAAACCCACTTCCCGTGATCCAATCGAGCTGACATTTTGCACACAGACTCGTTGTGCGTGACAATTTCTTTTCGTGAAATTTTTTTTTCCAAAATTTTACACCTTTTAGGAAAAAATAAATTATATTTAATTACCAATTGTTTAATGGTGGCAGGCAATCATCTGACCCATAGGTGGCAGCCATCTCAAGCCAGAGGACGAGAGGACTCTAGCCGCCCGTTTCAAAGACCAATGTGGGCTGGGTTGTGGCCCATTGAACACGCATATAAAGGATTTATAGTGAAAAACTTTGTTTTTACGGGTTAATTGTTGTTAAATCATTTATATTAAGTTCACTTGCTTGCTTGCATGCGCGCTTACGACCGTGCAAATCTTTCGGTCGTTTTTTTAACCCACTTCCCGTGATCCAATCGAGCTGACATTTTGCACACAGACTCGTTGTGTGTGACAATTTATTTTCGTGAAAAAAAAATTCCAAAATTTCCCACTTTTTAGGGAAAAAAAATTTCATATTTAATTTAAAATACCAATGTGATGAAAATGAAAATCTTACTCAAGAAAAACAGAAATGAATAATAAATAAAACCGATGCCACGCATAAAGGATTTATAGTGAAAAACTTTGTTTTTACGGGTTATTTTTTTTCCATTTAAAGCTTTCGTGACTGCAGGGATTCATCTTCTTGGTTCTTTCGGTAAAGTCTCCCCGACAGACCTGGTCTTCGCCTGAGGAAGGCTGCTTGCGTTGTGGCCGAAACGTCGTGAGAATTATTTTATTATGTTTTATTTTTATTATTTTATTATTTACATTCTACGTGACTTTACCGAAAGAACCAAGAAAATGAATCCCTGCAGTCACGAAAGCTTTAAATCAAAACCCTAAATTAAATTTCGATTTAAAGCTTTCGCCCATCCCAGCTTAAATAGTCGCTCCAAGCCTGGGGTGTGTCATTCAGACGCTGTCTTTCCGACAGACTTCTTCACCTGATAATAAAATAATAAAAATAAACATAACAAAATAATTCTCACGACGGCTGCTTGCGTTGTAGCCGAAACGTCGTGAGAATTATTTTATTATGTTTTATTTGTAATATTTTATTATTTCCCTTCTACGTGATGACTTTACCGAAAGAACCAAGAAGATGAATCCCTGCAGTCACGAAAGCTTTAAATCGAAAATTAGACGCTCCAAGCCTGGGGTTGTTTCATTCAGACGCTGTCTTCTCGACAGACCTGTTCTTCACCTGAGGACGGCTGCTTGCGTTGTGGCCGAAACGTCGTGAGAATAATTTTATTATCTTTTATTTTTATCATTGTATTATTTCCATTCTACGTGACGACTTTCCCGAAAGAACCAAGAAGATGAACCCTTTCTCCTCGTTCCCATGACGTACGGCAGCCACTGGGGGAGGGGGGGCGGTGTGGGTGGAGGAGGTGGGGGGTGTGGGTGGAGTGGGTGGAGGAGGTGGGGGGTGTGGGTGGGGGGTGTGGGCGGAGGAGGTGGGGGGTGTGGGTGGAGTGGGTGGAGGAGGTGGGGGGTGTGGGCGGAGTGGGTGGAGGAGGTGGGGGGTGTGGGTGGAGGAGGTGGGGGGTGTGGGCGGAGTGGGTGGGGGTGTGGGCGGAGGAGGTGGGGGGTGTGGGTGGAGTGGGTGGAGGAGGTGGGGGGTGTGGGCGGAGTGGGTGGAGGAGGTGGGGGGTGTGGGCGGTGTGGGTGGAGGAGGTGGGGGGTGTGGGCGGTGTGGGTGGAGGAGGTGGGGGGTGTGGGCGGAGGAGGTGGGGGGTGTGGGCGGTGTGGGTGGGGGGGGTGGAGGGTGTGGGCGGTGTGGGTGGAGGAGGTGAGGGGTGTGGGCGGAGGAGGTGAGGGGTGTGGGCGGTGTGGGTGGAGGAGGTGGGGGGGTGTGGGCGGAGTGGGTGGAGGAGGTGGGGGGTGTGGGCGGTGTGGGTGGAGGAGGTGGGGGGTGTGGGTGGAGGAGGTGGGGGTTGTGGGTGGAGTGGGTGGAGGAGGTGGGGGGTGTGGGCGGAGTGGGTGGAGGAGGTGGGGGGTGTGGGCGGTGTGGGTGGGGGGTGTGGGGGGTGTGGGTGGAGGAGGTGGGGGGTGTGGGCGGTGTGGGTGGGGGGTGTGGGCGATGTGGGCGGTGTGGGTGGGGGGTGTGGGTGGAGTGGGTGGAGGAGGTGGGGGGTGTGGGCGGTGTGGGCGGAGGAGGTGGGGGGTGTGGGCGGTGTGGGTGGGGGGTGTGGGGGGTGTGGGTGGGGGAGGTGGGGGTGTGGGTGGAGGAGGTGGGGGGTGTGGGCGGTGTGGGTGGAGGAGGTGGGGGGTGTGGGTGGAGTGGGTGGAGGAGGTGGGGGGGTGTGGGCGGAGTGGGTGGAGGAGGTGGGGGGTGTGGGCGGTGTGGGTAGGGGGTGTGGGTGGAGGAGGTGGGGGGTGTGGGCGGTGTGGGTGGGGGTGTGGGTGGAGGAGGTGGGGGGTGTGGGCGGTGTGGGTGGGGGGTGTGGGTGGAGGATGGTGGGGGGTGTGGGCGGTGTGGGTGGGGGGTGTGGGTGGAGGAGGTGGGGGGTGTGGCGGTGTGGGTGGGGGGTGTGGGCGGTGTGGGTGGGGGGTGTGGGCGGGTGGGTGGGGGGGTGTGGGCGGTGTGGGTGGGGGGTGTGGGCGGTGTGGGTGGGGGGTGTGGGCGGTGTGGGCGGGGGAGGTGGGGGGTGTGGGCGGAGTGGGTGGGCGGGTGGGTGGGGGGGTGTGGGCGGTGTGTGGTGGGGGGTGTGGGCGGTGTGGGTGGGGGGTGTGGGCGGTGTGGGTGGGGGAGGTGGGGGGTGTGGGCGGAGTGGGTGGGCGGTGTGGGCGGAGGAGGTGGGGGGTGTGGGTGGGCGGTGTGGGTGGGGGGTGTGGCGGCACCTCAAGGAGTTTGTTGGCGAGGCCGTCGACGTCGTTCACTTCGCTCCTCGTGCGCTCCGAGGTCCCGTCTGGAACTCCTCAAACTTCTTCTGCAGGACCTCCACGTGCTCCAGATCCTGGCCCAGCTCCTCCGACATCACGATCGCCTCCTGGGGGTGGCGGAGGATGGGTGAAGGGGGGGGGATGGATGGAGGGTGGTGAGGGTGAGGGTTACTCCGCCACCAAGCGAAACCACGGCGGTGCTCACCACGCAAACCGCTGCAGCCGCCACCGCCGCCGCCCGCCGCCACCTTCAGGCGAGCGGGGAACCTCAACAGAGGCCACGGCTGCTGTTCGCTACCCCGGGCCAGAGGTGGCAACTCCACGTTGCCATGGCGGCAACGCCGTTTCCTAGGTAACGCCTTCCCCGCTAATTGGAGGTGCGTTGGAAGAAGAACTAACTATGGGTCTCTCTGTGCGAGTCTATGGGTCTGTGTGTGATGAGTCTATGGGTCTGTGTGTGAGTCTATGGGTCTCTGTGTGAGTCTATGGGTCTCTGTCTGAGTGTATGGGTCTCTGTGCGAGTCTATGGGTCTCTGTGTGAGTCTATGGGTCTCTATGTGAGTCTATGGGTCTCTATGCGAGTCTATGGGTCTCTGTGCGATGAGTCTATGGGTCTCTTTATGAGCCTATGGGTCTCTGTGCGAGTCTAAGTCTCTATGTGAGTTTATGGGTCTCTGTGTGAGTCTATGGGTCTCTGTGCGAGTCTATGGGTCTCTGTGTGATGAATCTATGGGTCTCTGTGTGAGTCTATAGGTCTCTGTGTGAGTCTATGGGTCTCTATGCGAGTCTATGGGTCTCTGTGTGAGTCTATAGGTCTCTGTGTGAGTCTATGGGTCTCTATGCGAGTCTATGGGTCTCTGTGTGAGTCTATAGGTCTCTGTGTGAGTCTATGGGTCTCTATGCGAGTCTATGGGTCTCTGTGTGAGTCTATAGGTCTCTGTGTGAGTCTATGGGTCTCTATGCGAGTCTATAGGTCTCTGTGTGAGTCTATAGGTCTCTGTGTGAGTCTATGGGTCTCTATGCGAGTCTATGGGTCTCTGTGTGAGTCTATAGGTCTCTGTGTGAGTCTATGGGTCTCTATGCGAGTCTATGGGTCTCTATGTGAGTTTATGGGTCTCTGTGTGAGTCTATGGGTCTCTATGCGAGTCTATGGGTCTCTATGCGAGTCTATGGGTCTCTGTGTGAGTCTATGGGTCTCTATGCGAGTCTATGGGTCTCTGTGTGAGTCTATGGGTCTCTGTGTGAGTCTATGGGTCTCTATGCGAGTCTATGGGTCTCTGTGTGAGTCTATGGGGTCTCTGCGAGTCTAGTTATGTATGTATGTATGTAGAACTTCTTTTGCACCGTACGTAACCAACCGTGCTATTCGGAGGTGCGTTGGAAGGACAACTCAGTGGTAAAACATGCAAACTAACGTGCTCCAGAGACAAAGATCCCCCGTGTAGCC
>NC_136342.1:3366463-3404460 GCF_964198595.1 Lampetra fluviatilis | reverse complement strand
CTCTCACTCTCCTTCCCACACGCCCTCTTTCCTTCCCACTCTCCCTCCCACTCTCCCCTCTTTCCTTCGTCACACTCTCACTCTCCTTCCCACACGCCCTCTTTCCTTCCCACTCTCCCTCCCATTTCCCTCCTTCCTTCGTCACACTCTCACTCTCCCCCTCCCACTCCCCTCTTTCCTTCGTCACACTCTCACTCTCCTTCCCACACGCCCTCTTTCATTCCCACTCTCCCTCCCATTTTCCCTCCTTCCTTCGTCACACTCTCACTCTCCCCCTCCCACTCCCCTCTTTCCTTCCCACTCTCACTCCCACTCACCCTCTTTCCTTCGTCACACTCCCACTCTCCCTCCCAAAAGCCCTCTTTCCTTCCCACCCTCCTTCCCACACGCCCTCTTTCATTCCCACTCCCACTCTCCTCTTTCCTTCCCACTCTCCCTCTTTCCTTCGTCACACTCCCACTCTCCCTCTTTCCTTCGTCACACTCTCTCTCCTTCACCACAATCCCACTATCCCTTCCACTCCCCTCTTTCTTTCCCACTCTCCCTCCCACTCTCCCTCCTTCCTTCGTCACACTCTCACTCTCCCCCTCTCCTCTTTCCTTCCCACTCTCCCTCTTTCCTTCGTCACACTCTCACTATCCTTCCCACACGCCCTCTTTCATTCCCACTCTCCCTCCCACTCTCCCCTCTTTCCTTCATAACACTCTCACTCTCCTTTCCACATGCCCTCTTTCCTTCATCACACTCTCACTCCTTCCCACACTCCCACAAGCCCTCTTTCCTTCATCACACTCTCACTCTCCTTCCCACACGCCCTCTTTCATTCCCACTCTCCCTCCCATTTTCCCTCCTTCCTTCGTCACACTCTCACTCTCCCCCTCCCACTCCCCTCTTTCCTTCGTCACACTCGCACTCTCCCCCTCCCACTCTCCTCTTTCCTTCGTCACACTCTCCTTCCCACACGCCCTCTTTCCTTCCCACTCTCCCTCCCATTTTCCCTCCTTCCTTCGTCACACTCCCACTCTCCCCCTCCCACTCCCCTCTTTCCTTCGTCACACTCTCACTCTCCCCCTCCCACTCTCCTCTTTCCTTCGTCACACTCTCACTCTCCTTCCCACACGCCCTCTTTCATTCCCACTCCCTCCCATTTTCCCTCCTTCCTTCGTCACACTCTCACTCTCCCCCTCCCACTCTCCTCTTTCCTTCGTCACACTCGCACTCTCCTTCCAACACGCCCTCTTTCCTTCCCACTCTCCCTCCCATTTTCCCTCTTTCCTTCGTCACACTCTCACTCTCCCCCTCCCACTCCTCTTTCCTTCCCACTCTCGCTCCCACTCTCCCCGTGTGTGCGTGCACGCATTATGTCTGTGTGTGCGTGACAGGGAGCGGTGGCACTGCGGTTAGCGCGCTGCGCTACGAACCCGGCGACCCAGGTTCGATTCCCGCTCACGGCCAACATCCGGTGACGATTATCTGAACCGGTCTCCCCTAGGTCGACTCAGCCTCGAATGAGTACCTGGTGCGGTGTGTTTAAACATCTCTGCTGGGGAGACAAAGGCGGCCAGGGGTTGTGTTGGCCACCCACCCCCTCGTGTGCCGTTCCGGCCTTCATAGGTGCTCGCTAACAGCACCTGTCCCAACAGTCTGGTAAAGGCTATACGGGGGATCTTTGTCTGTGTGCGTGCTCACGATGGCAGCAGCAGGAGGCGGGGAAGGAGGCCGCTAGGGGGTGCAGGTGGCAGCGCTGGTCCGTGTCGCATGAATCAAGGCTCTGTGTGCGGGCAATGTCTGTGCGTGTGTGTGTGTGATGTCTGTGTGTGTGTTGTCTTAGTGTGTGTGTGTGTGTGATGTCTGTGTGTGTTGTCTTAGTGTGTGTGTGTGTGATGTCTGTGTGTGTGTGTGATGTCTGTGTGTGTTGTCTTAGTGTGTGTGATGTCTGTGTGTGTGTTGTCTTAGTGTGTGTGTGTGTGATGTCTGTGTTGTCTTAGTGTGTGTGTGTGTGCGTGTCACCAGAGAGTGGCTATTGGCACTCACGACACTACCCACTCACTACACTACCCACTCGCCACACCACCCACTCACCCACTCACTACACTACCCACTCGCTGCACTATCCACTCACCCACTCACTACACCACCCACTCGCCACACCACCCACTCGCCACACCACCCACTCGCCACACCACCCACTGACCCACTCGCCACACCACCCACTGACCCACTTCGCCACACCACCCACTCACCCACTCGCCACACCACCCACTCACTACACCACCCACACCACCCACTCACTACACCACCCACTCGCCACACCACCCACTGACCCACTTCGCCACACCACCCACTCACCCACTCGCCACACCACCCACTCACCCACTCGCCACACCACCCACTCACCCACTCGCCACACCACCCACTCACTACACCACCCACACCACCCACTCACTACACCACCCACTCGCCACACCACCCACTGACCCACTCGCCACACCACCCACTCACCCACTCGCCACACCACCCACTCGCTACACCACCCACTCACCCACTCACCCACTGACCCACTCGCCACACCACCCACTCACCCACTCGCCACACTAAACGACCGACTCCACCGCCCGCCCACTACGTACTCCACAGCACGACGCCACACACTCAACTCAATGGATTCCCCCACCCCGCCCCCATCGCGTGCCATAGCGGAGACCTTCATGGATGCTCCTCGCTAACAGAGCACTTGGCCCAACATTCTGCAGGCTATAACGGAGGAGGAGGAGGGGGGGTCTTTGCTTTTTTGGTGTCAGTGGTTCATTCCAGACACAGTCCGGTCGCACTGTCACCCAACGATGCCCACGGGTTGCCGGGCGGTGGAGAGGGGGTTGGCAGCAAAGACAAAGGTCCCCCGTGCAGCCTCAACACACTTGTCGGGCGCAAGCGCTGCCAGCGAGCGGCAGCCCGCGAAGGCCGCCGGCGCTGATATTGGCGGGCCGCGGGCGGGAATCAAACTCGGGGCCGCTGGGTTCGTGGCGCGGCGCGCTAACAGCTGCGCCACCACTCCCCACCAACACACAACAACAAGAACCGCCGACGTCACCACGGCGCTCGTGCCATGCTAGGTGCACGCTAATAGCAGCGCCTGTGAAGGCCGGCAATGTGGGGGCGGGAGTGGCGAGCACCACCTCCGTCTCCACGATTACACACCCCCACCAGGTACTCATTTGAGGCCGAGTCGATCCAGGGGAGAGCCCAGCACGGGTTCGGATATATTCATCGCCGACGCTGGCTGTGAGCGCGCTCAACGGCCGCCCCCGCCAGCTGCCTCTATCGTACCAATCCCAGTTATCTCGGCTATCCCAGGAATGTGTCCTCTAAAGGGCGGGGGATGAAACAGTCCCACCCCACCATCCGCCACAACCCTGCCCCCGCCTCACCACCCCCACGCCCCCTTCTTTGGAAGCTGGCGGAGCTGGGCCGCTGTGGCGTTAGTAAGGTGCGTTGAGACTCTTTAGGATTATTGGTGACAAGGGGTCACTCTAGCTCTCCTGATCCACCGCCATGCTGCTAGCGCCTCCTTCCTTCCCACCCACTCACTTGCTTCAACCTGCACGTGCTGCTAGCGCCCCCTTCCTTCCCACCCTCCTACCCACCCACCCACCCCTTCCCACCCGCCCCCTTCCTTACCACCCTTATGTGCCACTAGTGCCTCCTTCCTTCCCACCCTCCCACCCACCCCCTTCCTTACCACCCTCCCACCCACCCACCCGCCCCCTTCCTTCCCACCCGCACGTGCCGCTAGCGCCCCCTTCCTTACCACCCACCCCCCTCCCACCCACCCCACCCACCCACCCACCTCCTTCCCACCCACCCCCCCAACCGCCCCCCACCCACCCGCCCCCCGACCGCTGGCGCCGCCCCCCCCGCTCACCTTGTCGTTGATCCAGTCCATGACCTCGTGGCACTCGCGCAGGTAGTGCAGCAGCTTCTGCGCCTGCAGCAGCTTCACGCCCTTCTCTTGCATGCGCAGCAGCAGCAGCTCCCACAGGCGACGCAGCTCCTCCAGACGGGCCTGCGGCGCCGGCAGAGGCAGCAGTAGCGGCATTAGGACCCTCGGTAGCAGCAGCAGGAGCAGCAGCAGCGCGAGCAGCAGGAGCAGCAGCAGCGCAAGCAGCAGCGTCGCCGTTGTCGGCATCCGCATCGGTACCACGAGCAGCGGCAGTACCGGCATCAGTGTCGGCAGAGCTGTGTTGCCGTAGTGGTGGTGGCGGTGGTCCGATGGGATGCCGGTGATGTGACGGTGATGCCGTGACGGCGCTGTTGATGGCGATAGTGAAACTGGCGCTGATGATGACGGTGGTGACGGTGGTGACGATGGTGACGATGGTGATGCTGATGGTGACAATGGTGATGGTGGTGCTGGTGATGACGATAAAGGTACTGGTGATGCTGGTGATGCCGATGGTGATGATAGTGATGATGGTGCTGGTGATGACAATGGTGATGGTGGTGACGATGATGATGGTGGTGACGATGGTGATGGTGGTGCTGGTGGTGACGGTACTGGCGCTGGTGATGCTGGTGATGACGATGGTGGTGATGGTGATAATGGTGCTAGTGATGACGATGGTGGTGAAGGTACTGGTGCTGGTGATGATGGTGCTGATGATGGCGCTGGTGGTGACGATACTGGCGCTGGTGATGCTGGTGATGACGATGGTGATGATGGTGCTGGTGATGACGATGATGATGGTGGTCACGGTACTGGTGCTGGTGATGATGGTGCTGATGATGGCGCTGGTGGTGACGATGGTGCTGGTGACGATGGCGCTGGTGATGACGATGGCGCTGGTGATGACGATGGCGCTGGTGACGATGGCGCTGGTGATGACGATGGCGCTGGTGATGACGATGGTGCTGGTGACGATGGTGCTGGTGATGACGATGGCGCTGGTGATGACGATGGTGCTGGTGATGACGATGGTGCTGGTGATGACGATGGTGCTGGTGATGACGATGGTGCTGGTGATGACGATGGCGCTGGTGATGACGATGGCGCTGGTGATGACGATGGCGCTGGTGATGACGATGGCGCTGGTGATGACGATGGCGCTGGTGATGACGATGGCGCTGGTGATGACGATGGCGCTGGTGATGACGATGGCGCTGGTGACGATGGCGCTGGTGACGATGGCGCTGGTGATGACGATGGCGCTGGTGATGACGATGGCGCTGGTGATGACGATGGCGCTGGTGACGATGGCGCTGGTGATGACGATGGCGCTGGTGATGACGATGGTGCTGGTGACGATGGTGCTGGTGATGACGATGGCGCTGGTGATGACGATGGTGCTGGTGATGACGATGGTGCTGGTGATGACGATGGTGCTGGTGATGACGATGGTGCTGGTGATGACGATGGCGCTGGTGATGACGATGGCGCTGGTGATGACGATGGCGCTGGTGATGACGATGGCGCTGGTGATGACGATGGCGCTGGTGATGACGATGGCGCTGGTGATGACGATGGCGCTGGTGATGACGATGGCGCTGGTGATGACGATGGCGCTGGTGATGACGATGGCGCTGGTGACGATGGTGCTGGTGATGACGATGGCGCTGGTGATGACGATGGTGCTGGTGATGACGATGGTGCTGGTGATGACGATGGTGCTGGTGATGACGATGGTGCTGGTGATGACGATGGTGCTGGTGACGATGGTGCTGGTGATGACGATGGCGCTGGTGATGACGATGGCGCTGGTGATGACGATGGTGCTGGTGATGACGATGGTGCTGGTGACGATGGTGCTGGTGATGACGATGGCGCTGGTGATGACGATGGCGCTGGCGATGACGATGGCGCTGGCGATGACGATGGTGCTGGTGATGACGATGGTGCTGGTGATGACGATGGCGCTGGTGATGACGATGGCGCTGGTGATGACGATGGCGCTGGTGATGACGATGGCGCTGGTGATGACGATGGCGCTGGTGATGACGATGGCGCTGGTGATGACGATGGCGCTGGTGATGACGATGGCGCTGGTGATGACGATGGCGCTGGTGATGACGATGGCGCTGGCGACGATGGCGCTGGTGATGACGATGGCGCTGGTGATGACGATGGCGCTGGTGATGACGATGGCGCTGGTGATGACGATGGCGCTGGTGATGACGATGGCGCTGGTGATGACGATGGCGCTGGTGATGACGATGGCGCTGGTGATGACGATGGCGCTGGTGATGACGATGGCGCTGGTGATGACGATGGCGCTGGTGATGACGATGGCGCTGGTGATGACGATGGCGCTGGTGATGACGATGGCGCTGGTGATGACGATGGCGCTGGTGATGACGATGGCGCTGGTGATGACGATGGCGCTGGTGATGACGATGGCGCTGGTGATGACGATGGTGCTGGTGATGACGATGGCGCTGGTGATGACGATGGCGCTGGTGATGACGATGGCGCTGGTGATGACGATGGCGCTGGTGATGACGATGGCGCTGGTGATGACGATGGCGCTGGTGATGACGATGGCGCTGGTGATGACGATGGCGCTGGTGATGACGACGCCGGTGCCGTGGCGTCACGGTGCCGGCGGCGATACTGCAACTGGCGATGACGATGTTGGCGATGATGGCGGTGATGGCGGTGATGGCGGTGATGGCGGTGATGGCGGTGATGGCGGTGATGGCGATGATGGCGATGGCGGTGATGGCGATGGCGATGACGGCGATGGCGGTGATGGCGGTGATGGCGGCGATGGCGGTAATGGCGATGACGGCGGTGACGGCGATGACGGCGATGGCGGTGATGGTGATGCTGTCGCCACGGTGGCGTTGCGGTGCCGGTGACGATGACGACTACGACGGCGGCGGCGGTATTGCCAGCGTTGCGGTGGCGATGCCGGTGATGCCGGTGATGCCGGTGATGCCGGTGATGCCGGCGCCGCCGCGTACCCGGATGGTGTCGGAGGCGAAGTGGCTCTCGGAGATCATGCCGTTGCCCATCTCGTCCAGGCGCACGATGGCGCCCGCGTTGGCCTGCACCTCGGCCTCAAAAGCCTGGTGCTTCTGGATCTTACCCTGGGGGAGATGGCGGCGGGGGGGTGGGGGGGGGCACACGGGGGGTGGGGGGGGCACACGGGGGTGAGGAGGGGGGGAGGGGCACACGGGGGTGAGGAGGGGGGCACATGGGGGTGGGGGCCAGGGTCAGTATGCTCACACTCACTGCCGCTCGCGACTCAGAAGCTCGCTCACCATCACTCACACTCGCTCACCATCACTCACACTCGCTCACCATCACTCACACTCGCTCACCATCACTCACACTCGCTCACCATCACTCACACTCGCTCACCATCACTCACACTCGCTAACCATCACTCACACTCGCTCACCATCACTCACACTCGCTCACCATCACTCACACTCGCTCACCATCACTCACACTCGCTCACCATCACTCACACTCGCTCACCATCACTCACACTCGCTCACCATCACTCACACTCGCTCACCATCACTCACACTCGCTCACCATCACTCACACTCGCTCACCATCACTCACACTCGCTCACCATCACTCACACTCGCTAACCATCACTCACACTCGGTCACCATCACTCACACTCGCTCACCATCACTCACACTCGCTCACCATCACTCACACTCGCTCACCATCACTCACACTCGCTCACCATCACTCACACTCGCTCACCATCACTCACACTCGCTCACCATCACTCACACTCGCTCACCATCACTCACACTCGCTCACCATCACTCACACTCGCTCACCATCACTCACACTCGCTCACCATCACTCACACTCGCTCACCATCACTCACACTCGCTCACCATCACTCACACTCGCTCACCATCACTCACACTCGCTCACCATCACTCACACTCGCTCACCATCACTCACACTCGCTCACCATCACTCACACTCGGTCACCATCACTCACACTCGCTCACCATCACTCACACTCGCTCACCATCACTCACACTCGCTAACCATCACTCACACTCGCTAACCATCACTGCTACCCGCAACCCTCGCCACCCTCGCCACCCTCACAACCCTCGCCACCCCCGCCACCATCACCACCCCCGCCACCATCACCACCCCCGCCACCCTCACCACCCACACCACCCTCACAACCCTCGCCCCCCTCACCACCCTCGCCACCACCCTCACCACCCCACCCACCTGCAGGTTTGTGGGGTCCTTGTAGCTGTCGTCGGAGGCCACCTGCAGCTTCTCCTGGATCCACTTCTCCAACTCGTCGGCATCGCGACGGAAGAACTGGAAGCGCCGAGAGTCCTCCAACTTGTGGCGACGCAGACTCGACAGCTCCTTGAAGCGGTGGTACCTGGGGGGCGGGGGCGGAGGATGGTGGAGGGAGGATGGGGGAGGAGAGGGAGGAGGGAGGACGGTGGAGGGGAGGGAGGGAGGGAGGGAGGGAGGAGAGGGAGGATGGAGGGAGGGGAGGGAGGGGAGGAGGGAGGATGGGGGAGGGAGGGAGGGGTGGAGGGAGGACGAGGGAGGGGAGGGAGGATGGGGGAGGAGAGGGAGGAGGGAGGACGGTGGAGGGGAGGGAGGGAGGAGAGGGAGGAGAGGGAGGATGGAGGGAGGGGAGGGAGGGGAGGGAGGGGTGGAGGGAGGACGGGGGAGGAGAGGGAGGATGGGGGAGGGAGGGGGGATGGGGGAGGGAGGGAGGACGGGGGAGGGAGGGAGGACGGGGGAGGGAGGGGGGGATGGGGGAGGAAAGGGAGGAGGGAGGATGGGGGAGGGAGGATGGGGGCGGGAGGGAGGGAGGAGAGGAACGACGGAGGATGGGGGGGGAGGGAGGGAGGAGAGGGACGACGGGGGAGGGAGGATGGGGGAGGGAGGGAGGGAGGGGAGGAAGGGAGATGGGGGAGAGTCACAGTGAGAATGGGCGAGTGCGTGAAAAGGGAGGACGGGTGAGTGAGTGAGTTACAGGAAGGCAGGGTGAGCGGGACCAGGTGAGCAAGCCGGGGTGAGTGAGCAGGGGTGAGTGAGCCCGGGTGAGCGGGGGGGGCCCAGGTGAGTGGTGGGGGGGCCCGGGTGAGTGGGGGGGGGGGGCCCGGGTGAACAGGGGAGGCAAGTGAGCGGGGGGGGGGCCCGGTGAGCGGGGGGGGGCCAGGTGAGCGTGGGGGCCAGGTGAGCAGGGGGGGGGGGCCCGGGTGAGCGAGCCTCACCTGTCGAGCACTTGCTGTCGTCGCTCCTGAATGTCCTCCGCCGTCTCCAGGATCTTCACTCCTGCGGAATCCATCTTCAGCTGCACGGAGAAGGGGGAGAAGGGGGGGGAGGAGGAGGGGGTGGGGAGGAGGGGGAGGGAGGGAGGGGAGAAGGGGGGGAGAAGGGGGGGAGTGGAGGGAGGGGAGGAAGGGGAGGGAGGAGAGGTGGGGTGGGGGGGGAGAGGGAGAAGGGGGGAGTGAGAGAGAGGGAGGGGAGAAGGGGGGGAGAGTGAAGGGAGGGGAGGGAGGAGAGTTGGGGTGGGGGGAGGGGAGAAGGGGGGGAGTGAGAGCGAGGGAGGGGACAAGGGGGGGGAGTGGAGGGAGGGGAGGAAGGGGAGGGAGGAGAGGTGGGGTGGGGTGGGGAGAGAGGAGAAGGGGGGGAGTGAGAGGGAGGGAGAGGAGGGAGGGGCAAAGTGGTGGGAGGGAGTGGAGGGGAGTGAGAGTAGAAGGGGGGGGAGGGGGTGGAGGCGAGGCGAGAAGGAAGTGGAGGGGAGGGGATGGAGGGGAGAAGGGAGGGAAGTCACACAAGGTCAACGTGGAACACTGGCGCAGCACCACAGTAAGAACCCAATGAATAGACTCAAATCTGAATCTGTAATCACACTGGAGGAATCCGACAAGCCATGAAGGTCTTTTTTTTATCACAGATCGACGTCTGTGCCTCCTCCCACACACACACACGCCCGTGTCTCCACACCAGAGGTCGCAAACGGGTTTTGATTCCTTACCCGTACCCGTACCTGGCCGCACCAGGGTCGCAAACGGGTACCCGGCCGTACCCGTACCCTACCCGTACCCGTCTGGGTAAGGGTATCGGGTACCCGATTACGACCTCTGGGATGAAGCCATGTTGCAGGCGCGGGTGGGTTGATTCTAGGAACTTGAATTGTGAGAAGAGACAAGACGTTGGGAAATAAGTGACAAACGGTGACTCACCAGTGACTCACGGTCTACCCGTACCCGTACCCGGCCGCACCAGGGTCGCAAACGGGTACCCGTACCCGGCCGGGTACGGCCCTGCTAGGCACGAACCGCAGCGGCGATCACTCCCGACGCCGGCAAACTAAATTTTGGGCCCCGGTTTTTCGACATTTGGCATCGTGTCGTCAGCTCACCCGGGCGGTGTAACAGGCAAAGACAACAAACCCCACCCCCCTCCCTCCCCTCCGTGCTGTTAGGCATGGGGTCCTAGTTCGACACAAAACTCCACGCCACGCAACGCGGACTAATCGACGACTAAACGTATTTTATTGTTACCAGGGTAAGGGCGCCACTGAGCTATGTAGCAGCTCTTTTTCAGAAGCGAATCCCTGGCAATCACAGAAAATTACCGCGGCTCAACGAAAGTGGCGTATCATCGTCATCATCATCACGTGGGAATTTATAGCAGCCAAAATACTAAAACGTGTTTCTACAGACTCGTAGAGACCCATAGATACCCACAGAGACCCATAGAGACCCACAGAGACCCATACTCAGAGACCCATACTCAGAGACCCATACAGACCCACAGAGACCCATACAGACCCACAGAGACCCACAGAGATCCATACAGACCCACAGAGACCCATAGTCAGAGACCCATACAGACCCTCAGAGACCCATACAGACCCACAGAGACCCATAGTCAGAGACCCATACAGTCCCACAGAGACCCATACAGACCCACAGAGACCCATACTCAGAGACCCATACAGTCCCACAGAGACCCATACAGACCCACAGAGACCCATAGTCAGAGACCCATACAGACCCACAGAGACCCATACAGACCCACAGAGACCCATTACTTATCGAGACCCATACTAAAACTAAACAATTTTTATTGTTATCAGGTTCAGTCCCCACTGAGCTACCCAGCTCTGGCTATCACAAACAATGACCGCAGCTCAACGGCAGTGGCGTATCATCGTCACCATCATCACGTGGACACTTATAGCGGCCCGTCGATTCTAAATGTGGAGGGGAAAACGCCACGCTAACCGCTACGCTACCGTTCCCCTGCATATACTCACACGCTCTTAGACACACCACACACACAATATCCACCACTCAAGGACAAAGATCCCCCATATACTGCAATTATATATATATTTTAACTTTATCTTTTTTTATTTTACCAGGTAAGGCCCCACTGATGTACGTAGCTCTATTTCAGAAGCGACCCCTGGCCATCAGAAATGAGAACTCAACGAAGTGACTTATCATCATCATCATCACGTGGAAATTTATAGCAGCAGAGAAATACTCTGAACGCGTGGTGATGTTGATTCTAAAATATGGAGGGAAAAACTGGTGGGACCCGGAGAAAATCCACGCGACCACGGGGAGAGAGAGAGACACAAACTCCAAATATACAGCAGCAGGCGTCAGGGTCGGGATCGAACCCAAGCCCTCCTGTGTACCAGGAGAGATAGTTAACATCTCTACAGGGAGAGAGAGACACGCACACTCCAAATCTACAGCAGGCGTCAGGGTCGGGATCGAACCCACGACGACCTCCTGTGTGCCAGGAGAGGTAGTTAACATCTCTACAGGGAGAGAGAGAGACACGCAAACTCCAAATCTACAGCAGGCGTCAGGGTCGGGATCGAACCCACGACGACCTCCTGTGTGCCAGGAGAGGTAGTTAACATCTCTACAGGGAGAGAGAGACACGCAAACTCCAAATCTACAGCAGGCGTCAGGGTCGGGATCGAACCCACGACGACCTCCTGTGTACCAGGAGAGATAGTTAACATCTCTACAGGGAGAGAGAGAGACACGCAAACTCCAAATATACAGCAGGCGTCAGGGTCGGGATCGAACCCACGACGACCTCCTGTGTAGCAGGAGAGGTAGTTAACATCTCTACAGGGAGAGAGAGACACGCAAACTCCAAATCTACAGCAGGCGTCAGGGTCGGAATCGAACCCACGACGACCTCCTGTGTGCCAGGCGAGGTGGTTAACATCTTGTACATCCTTCTTGGTTCTTTCGGTAAAATTACTTTACCGAAAAAACCAAGAAGATGAATCCCTGCAGTCACGAAAGCTTTAAATCGAAAAATCTTGTACATCGCTGTGGAAGATACAACGGACGCGGTAAAACATTACAAAGACTGTTGTGTGGTTTATCTTGTCCACCGAGACGCCGATTAATTATTCAGTGAGGGAATGGAAACGCTGATACGGCAAAGTGCAGCGGTTGTCTGTGTGTGTGTGCGCGCGTGTGTGCACATGCGCGTGCGTGTGCGTGCGCTTGTAAGTGCGCGCGTATGAGTGTGTGTCAGTGTGGGGAGCGGTAGTGCAGCGGTTAGCGCGCTGCGCTACGAACCCGGCGACCCGGGTTCTATTCCCGCTCACGGTCAATACCAGTGACGATTATCTGAACCGGTCCTGGGCCTCCCCTAGGTCGACTCAGCCTCAAATGAGTACCTGGTGCGGTGTGTAAACATCGCCACTGGGGAGACAAAGGCGGCCGGGCGTGGTGCTGGCCACCCACCCCCTCGTGTGCCGTGCCGGCCTTCATAGGTGCTCGCTAACAGCACTTGCCCCCTACAGTTTGTTTAGGGGGATCTTTGTCTTTGTGTGTGTCAGTGCGTGCATGTGTGTGTGGTGCCGGGTGATGTTTAACCGGCGCTAACCAGCGCCCATTCACCCCAGCGAGGAATTTACAGCCACCAATACAGGTGCCAAAGTGCGGAGCAGTGCTCCCCACTCACCATCACTCCCTCACCCACCCCACCCACCCCACCCGGGAGGCTACGCTCGGGTCCGTTCAGCAGCAACAGCCGCGGGCACCACCCCAGCCATAAATTCCTCGCGGGGCCTGGCACGGTAGTGGCGGGTGGTTGGGGGGGGGTCGGGCATCACCGCTGTCACCGCCGTCACCGGCCGTCACCGCCGCCGGTCGGACTGACGGCCCGACCGGCGCCGGAGCGGTCAATGTCCTGGGCTCGGCTCGTGCCGATTGGCTGCCGCCGATTGTCCGGAGGAAACTCGCCGTTAGGTAAAGAGTTTGGCGGCTGCGGCTGCTGAGCGTTTAGGGACGGGAAAAGGCACACGGAGCACTGGACGCAGAGCGCACATCCACACACACATCCACACAAACGCACCGTAACATGCACAGCACACACATACAGCCACATACACAGAGTAACACACATCCACACACATAGCCACACAAACGCACCGTAACATGCACAGCACACACATACAGACACAGCTGCACACACAGCCACATACACACAGTAACACACATCCACACACACAGCCAGACAAACGCACAGTAACATGCACAGCACACACATACAGACACAGCTGCACACACAGCCATATACACACAGTAACACACATCCACACACAGCCACACAAACGCACAGTAACATGCACAACACACACAGCTGCACACACAGCCACATACACACAGTACCACACAACGGCACACAGCCACACAAACGAATACAGTAACACACACAGTAACACATATCCACACACACATGCACAGCCTCACACACACAGCCGCACACAGCCACACACATACAGCCGCACACAGCCACACAAATACAGCCACACACAGCCACCCACACAGCCACACCCATACAGCTACACACACAGCCGCACACAGTCCACAGTAACACATGGCGCACATAGTCATACAGCGCACACACAGCGCGCACACACAGCCACACACAGCATACACGTACACACACCGCGCACACGCGCGAGGGCTGGGTTCCGCATTGATGGGGAGCTTTTATAACGTACGAGGGGGGCACAACAGCGGGGGGGCAACGGGGGGGGGGTGAAGAGGGGGATGGGGGGAGGGCGAGGATGGGAGGAGGGGGGAGCGAGGACGGTGGAGGGGGGGTTACTCTGCCCTGAGCAAAGTCACCGGGCCTCAACACCACGCGAACCGCAAATCGCTTCAGCCACCGCCGCCACCGCCGCCACCGCCACCGCCGCCACCGCCACCGCCGCCACCGCCACAGCCGCCGCCAGGCGAGCGGGGAACCTCAACAGAGGCCACGGCTGCTGTTCGCTGCCCGGGCCAGAGGTGGCAACTCCACGTTGCCATGGCGGCAACGGCGTCTCTTAGGCAACAGCTCCTCCACCTCCCTTCCCCCCGCTTCCCCTAGGCAACGGTCTCCCCCGAGGCAACGGCCTGCCCTAGGCAATGGCCTGCCCTAGGCCGTCCCCTAGGCAACGGCCTCCCCTAGGCAACGGCCTGCCCTAGGCAACAGTCTCCCCTAGGCAACGGCCTCCCCTAGGCAACGGCCTCCCCTAGGCAACGGCCTGCCCTAGGCAACGGCCTGCCCTAGGCAACGGTCTCCCCTAGGCCCTCCCCTAGGCAACGGCCTCCCCTAGGCAATGGCCTCCCCTAGGCAACGGCCTCCCCTAGGCAACGGCCTGCCCTAGGCAACGGCCTCCCCTAGGCAACGGCCCCCCCTAGGCAACGGCCTGCCCTAGGCAACGGTCTCCCCTAGGCCCTCCCCTAGGCAACGGCCTCCCCGAGGCAACGGCCTCCCCTAGGCAACGGCCTCCCCTAAGCAACGGCCTGCCCTAGGCAACGGCCTCCCCTAGGCAACGGCCTCCCCTAAGCAACGGCCTGCCCTAGGCAACGGCCTCCCCTAGGCAACGGCCTCCCCTAAGCAACGGCCTGCCCTAGGCAACGGCCTCCTCTAGGCAACGGCCTGCCCTAGAGAGGGGAGGGTAGCGGAGGGGATGGTGAGGCTGGGGTAGTGGAGACTAGAGGAGAGGGGAGGGTGGCGGAGGAGATGGTGAGACTGCGGAGTGGAGACTAGAGGAGAGGGGAGGGTGGCGGAGGGGATGGTGAGGCTGGGGTAGTGGAGACTAGAGGAGAGGGGAGGGTGGCGGAGGAGATGGTGAGGCTGGGGTAGTGGAGACTAGAGGAGAGGGGAGGGTGGCGTAGTGGAGCAGCTGGGCATGAGCGATGGGGCCCGTAGGAAGCCGGACGTGGAGTCCTCTTCACCGACACAAACATCGGTGGTGGTGGGGAGGGAGGTCCACATCCTCACCGATCCTCACCAATTCTCACCGACTCACCGAGGAGCGGCTCTCACCTCGGTCTCTCCGCCACGGCCGTTGCCGGGAGCGTGGCTGACGCAGCGCGCGAATGCAAGGGGCGACGATGGGAGGGGTTCAATTATAAAGCGGGCGAGCGAGCGAGAGGGGGAGTGGCAGAGCGGGGCGGGTGGGCGAGTGAGCGGGAGGGTGGGCGAGCGAGTGGGCGGGCGAGCGGGAGGGTGGGTGGGCGAGCGGGTGAGCGAGAGGGCGGGTGGGCGAGCGATCGGGAGAGCGGGTGAGCGGGAGGGTGGGCGAGCGAGCGGGCGAGCGGGAGAGTGGGAGGGTGGGTGAGTGAGCGGGAGGGCGAGCGAGCGGGTGAGTTGGAGAGTGGGAGAGTGGGTGGGCGAGCGGGGTGAGCGAGAGGGTGGGTGGGCGAGCGAGAGAGCGGGCGAGTGGGAGAGTGGGTGAGCGGGTGAGCGAGAGGGCGGGTGTGCGAGCGAGCGATACGGCGAGTGGGAGAGTGGGAGGGTGGGTGGGCGAGCGGGTGAGGGAGAGAGCGGGTGGGCGAGCGAGCGAGCAGGTGAGTGAGAGGGTGGGCGAGCGAACGAGAGGGCAGGTGGGCGAGCGAGCGGGTGGGAGAGCGGGCGGGTTGGCAGGCAAGCGAGCGGGCGGGTGGGTGGGCGAGCGAGTGGGAGGGTGGGCGAGCGGGTGAGCGAGAGGGCGGGTGGGCGAGCGAGCGGGTGAGTGGGAGGGTGGGTGGGCGAGCGAACGAGAGGAGTGGCAGAGAGAGCGCGAGGGAGGGGGGGGAGCGGGAAAGCGAAGATCGCTGAGTCGACAATCGGGCCGCGGCAGCCTAATCCAGCTGAGTGGGGTGACGTGATGCGTGCGGGCGCGAGGGGGGGGGCTCCCCTACCCCCCACTGACCCCCCCCACACACACACCTACCACCCCCCACGGGACGGCCTCCGCCCAGCCCCCCCCCACAGAGAGACAGACGCGAATGTTCGATCCTCTCAGGGGCGAACGACTGCGGCGCCAATGCGGCATAATCCCACACACGCGCACACACACAGATACACACTCGCACACACCCACACATATATACACACGTACACACACACTCACACATACACACACACGTACACACACACGTACACACGCACATGCACACACACACACGTACACACTCACAGATACACACCCACACATACATGCACACTCACACATACACACACACGTACACACGCGCACTCACATACACACACACGTACACTCACACACATACACACACACGTACACACGCACACGTACACACGCGTACACATGCACACACGCGTACACACGCACACTCAAACATACATACAAACACACGCGTACACACTTACACACACAAAGACAAAGATCCCCCGTATAACCTTGACAGACTGTAGGGGTAAGTGCTGTTAGCGAGCACCGATTAAGGTCGAAACGGTACACGAGGGGGTGGGTGGCCAGCACCACGCCCGACCGCCTTTGTCTCCCCAGTGGCGATGTTTACACACCGCACCAGGTACTCATTTGAGGCCGAGTCGACCTAGGGGAGGCCCAAGACCGGTTCAGATAACCGTCACTGGTGTTGGCCGTGAGCGGGAATCGAACTCGGGCCGCCGAGTTCGTAGCGCAACGTAGCGCTAACCGCTGGGCCACCGCTAAATCCCATTGGGAGACAGAGGCAGGGAGAAAGATACACACAGACACAGACACACGCACAGACACACAGACACACAGACGCACAGACACACAGACGCACAGACACACATACGCACAGACACACGCACAGACACACGCACAGACACACGCACAGACACACGCACAGACACACGCACAGACACACGCACAGACACACGCACAGACACACGCACAGACACAGACACACAGACACACGCACAGACACACGCACAGACACACGCACAGACACACGCACAGACACACGCACAGACACAGACACACGCACAGACACAGACACACGCACAGACACACAGACACACGCACAGACACACAGACACACGCACAGACACACGCACAGACACACGCACAGACACACGCACAGACACAGACACACGCACAGACGCACGCACACACGCACAGACACACGCACAGACACACGCACAGACACACGCACAGACACACACACAGACACACACACAGACATACACACAGACACACACAGACAGGCAGACATACACAAACAGACAGGTAGACACACAGACATACACAGACATACACACAGACATGCACACAGATACACACAGACATACACACACAGACAGGCAGACAGACACACAGACATACATAGACAGGCAGACATACACACAGACAAGCAGACATATATACACAGACACACAGACATACACACAGACAAGCAGACATATATACACAGACAGGCAGCCGCAGAGACACACAAGCATGCAGGCAGACAGACAGGCAGACAGACACGCAGGAAAACACACAGTCAGACACGCAGGCAGGCAGGCAGACACGCAGGCAGACACACAGTCAGACACGCAGTCAGGCAGGCAGGCAGACATGCAGAAAACCATGCAGACAGGCAAGACACAAGCAGGCAGATGGGCCCGTGGGTACCTGGGGTGACTGCTGCTGCTGCTGGCTGAATGTGTTGAACATACTCGATGACTGTCAACACAAGCGCACAAAAGACAAAGATCCCCCGTGTAGCCTTAACAAACTGCAGGGACAAGTGCTGTTTGCGACCAGCACCTATGAAGGCCGGAACGGCACACGAGGGGGTAGGTGGCCAGCACCACGCCCGGCCGCCTTTGTCTCCCCCAGTGGCGATGTTTACTCGACACCGCACCATGTTCTCATTCGAGGCCGAGTCGACCTAGGGGAGGCCCAGGACCGCTTCAGATAATCGTCACCGGCCATGGCCGCGAGCGGGAATCGAACCCAGATCGCAGGGTTCGTAGTAGCGCAGCGCGCTAATCCGCTGCACGAACACACATGCGCACACGTACACTCACACACTCTTACACACACACACGACCACACACACCAACTCGCACTATCTCTGCGACTCACACGCGGCAGTGGGTGCAGGCCAGAGGTCGCAAACGGGTTTTGATTCCTTACCCGTACCAGTACCCGGCCGCACCAGGGTCGCAAATGGCTACCCGTACCCAGCCGGGTACCCGTTCCCTACTCGTACCCTATCCGAAATGAGTGACAAACGGTTACTCAGCAGTGACTCACGGCCTACCCGTACCCGGCCGCACCAGGGTCGCAAACGGCTACCCGTACCCGTACCCGGCCGGGTACGGGTAGCCGGGTATCGGGTAGGGTACGGGTATCGGGTACCCGGTTGCGACCTCTGGTGCAGAGGCTGGTGGACCCTGCGTCCCAGCCACATGGGGAGAGGAGTGGGAGGAGGTGGCGGTGGTTCAGTGGTTGCCCTGTCGGCTTCTTACCTCCTCCACAACGACGCGATTGTTTATTGTGGCGGTGTAAAATACCCGGCTCCGATCGACATGCCAAGGGGCCGTCCATGAATGACGTCACGCGATTTTGGGCGATTTTTGACCCCCCCCCCTTCGTCACAAAAAGTCAGACCCCCGACCCCCTCAAATATGACGTCACAAAGCTCTGCCCCCCCCCTCCCACCAAAAAATAAACATGCTTCAAATCGCTTGAAACTATTGTCATTGTAGTGCGCATTTAATGCGGCGCTACACTCTGATGTTGTAAGAGAAAACATTTATTGAAAAGCCTATTTAATTAAGTAGAACGTGTTGTCTATATTTATTTCAAGTTGCGCATTTTGAAAGTGACGTCACATTTCTCAAACCCCCCCCCCTCGTCACAAATGTCTGACCACCCCCCCCCCCCCCAGGTGCGTGACGTCATGTATGGACTGCCCCCAACCCGTAGCATTGGGGACTCCTCCATTTACGGAACGAGATAAGTTCCAGAGGTTCGCAAGTCCAACTCTCCGCCTGTCGATTCCAAACGTGTTGTGCGGCGTGTACGCTAAACACGGGGAATGGCTTTAAAACTTGAATCATCTCCTGTAGACGTAGATGCCACTGGTTCTTCACGTTCTGCAGATGTAGATGCCACCTGTTCTTCACGTTCTGCAGATGTAGATGCCACTGGTTCTTCACGTTCTGCAGATGTAGATGACACTGCTTCTTCACGTTATGCAGATGTAGATGCCACTGGTTCTTCATGTTCTGCAAATGTAGATGCCACTGGTTCTTCATGTTCTGCAGATGTAGATGCCACTGGTTCTTCACGTTCTGCAGATGTAGATGCCACTGGTTCTTCATGTTCTGCAGATGTAGATGCCACCGGTTCTTCACGTTCTGCAGATGTAGATGACACTGCTTCTTCACGTTCTGCAGATGTAGATGCCACTGGTTCTTCATGTTCTGCAGATGTAGATGACACTGCTTCTTCACGTTCTGCAAATGTAGATGCCACTGGTTCTTCATGTTCTGCAGATGTAGATGACACTGCTTCTTCACGTTCTGCAGATGTAGATGCCACTGGTTCTTCATGTTCTGCAGATGTAGATGCCACCGGTTCTTCACGTTCTGCAGATGTAGATGCCACTGGTTCTTCATGTCTGCAGATGTAGATGCCACTGGTTCTTCACGTTCTGCAGATGTAGATGCCACTGGTTCTTCATGTTCTGCAGATGTAGATGCCACTGGTTCTTCACGTTCTGCAGATGTAGATGCCACTGGTTCTTCACGTTCTGCAGATGTAGATGCCACTGGTTCTTCACGTTCTGCAGATGTAGATGCCACTGATTCTTCACGTTCTGCAGATGTAGATGCCACTGGTTCTTCACGTTCTGCAGATGTAGATGCCACTGATTCTTCACATTCTGCAGATGTAGATGCCACTGATTCTTCATGTTCTGCAGATGTAGATGCCACTGGTTCTTCACGTTCTGCAGATGAAGATGCCACCACCACCATCTATTGCGTGACGGTTGAACGTACGACTCTCAGTCCAAACAGGCAACTGGACATATGGACAGGTCTGTTTGTATCTCTGAAAGTTCGGAAGTCAAATGTTCGTAAGTTGAACGGAGTCCCTGTATTAACCAGGACGGCAATACGCCCCTCCCGCCACCTCGGCCCGGATTCTAACCGCGTGAACCCCTTGCTCGCAAAGGCAGCAGGGAAAAGGCAGAGCAACGGAGCTTTAGCCGCAGAGCGATGGTAAGATTAATGACATCCGGACCGTTAAACGAATACCACCACAGGGTGGAGGGGGGGGATCGTGTGTCACTGACGTGTGTAGCTGTACCCCAGTGACTCTCATAAAACACACAAAGACAGCGATACCCCGTACAGCCTGTTACAGACTGTTGTGGAAAGTGCTGTTAGCGAGCATACAACCCATACTCTTCAACCACGTACAACACACAGCTACACACAGCATACACCACATACTCTACACACACAGCTACACACAGCATACACCACATACTCTACACACACAGCTACACACATCATACACCACATACTCTACACACACAGCTACACACAGCATACACCACATACTCTACACACACAACTACACACAGCATACACCACATACTCTACACACACAGCTACACACAGCATACACCACATACTCTACACACACAGCTACACACAGCATACACCACATACTCTACACACACAGCTACACACACAGCTACACACAGCATACACCACATACTCTACACACACAGCTACACACAGCATACACCACATACTCTACACACACAGCTACACACAGCATACACCCCATACTCTACACACACAGCTACACACACAGCTACACACACAACTACACACAGCATACACCCCATACTCTACACACACAGCTACACACACAGCTACACACACAGCTACACACACAGCTACACACAGCATACACCCCATACTCTACACACACAACTACACACAGCATACACCCCCATACTCTACACACTGCTACACACAGCATGAACCCCATGCTACACACACAGCTACACACAGCATACACCCCCATACTCTACACACAAAGACCCCCCCCCCACACCGTATAGCCTTTAGAAGCTGTTGGGGCAAGTGCTGTTAGCGAGTAGCAGCACCTATGAAGGCTACCGGCACTGTGGCACACGAGGGGGTGGGTGGCCAGCACCACGCCCGGCCGCCTTTGTCTCCCCAGTGGCGATGTTTACTAACACACCACGGCACCAGATACTCATTTGCGGTCGAGTCGACCTAGGGGAGGCCCAGGACGGGTTCAGATAATCGTCACCGGTGTTGGCCGCGAGCGGGAATCGAACTCGGGCCGCTGGGTCCGCAGCGCGGCGTAGCGCTAACCGCTGCCCCACCGCTCCCCACCAACACAACAACAACAACAAACAACCGACGACGTCACCACTAAGTGGCTGTGACGTCACCACGGCGCTCGTGCCATGCTGGGTGCACACACAGCCACACGCAAAGATAAAGACATCTCACACACACACATTCCTGTGAAGGCGCGCTAGGAATGAGTCGCGTGCGCTGCCATGGTGTCGATGTGGTAGTGGTGGTGATGGTGACGATATGGTGGTGATGGTGACGATGGTGGTGGTGGTGATGGTGGCGATGATGGTGGTGGTGGTGACGGTGGCGATGACGGTGGTTGTGATGGTGGGGCGATGATAGTGATGGTGGTGATGGTGAGGATGGTGAGGATGGTGGTGGTGATGGTGGTGATGGTGGTGGTGGTGATGGTGGTGGCGAGATGATGGTGGTGGTGGTGGCGAAATGATGGTGGCGAGGTGATGGTGGTGGTGATGGTGATGGTGACGGTGGCGATGATGGTGGTGGCGATGATGGTGGTGGTGATGGTGGCGAGATGATGGTGATGGTGGTGGGGAGATGATGGTGATGGTGGTGGCGAGATGATGGTGCTGGTGGTGGTGAGATGATGGTGGTGGTGATGGTGGTGGCGAGATGGTGGTGGTGGTGGTGACGACGAGTCAAACAGTGACAGGATCAAAGTGACACCCCCACAACCCACCCACAAACGCCAAGCGGCCAGCGATCATCATCATTATTATGAATATAGCTGCTCGCCCCGAGCTATAAATGCTCTGCTACGTGTGGCATTACCCTTCCTGCCTTTAGGCGTTCTTCTCTGCTCTGACACTGGCGGTGAGTCGAGGCCTTAAAGAAGGCTGCTGCTGCTGCTGCCTCTGTTGGGGACCAATCAGTTTCAAAGACAAGGCATGTCACATGATTATTATCAGAGCCATGCTTGCTTGCAATGTTTCGCCACAATGAACGCGTGTGCTTCACGCAGTACTTGCTTCCCTGCAAAAGGCTAACTAGATTTGGTGTTTCAACATCTTAAGAGCATTGTAATGTAGTACTTACTGTTAGTAGCTCAGCTTATTGGAGAGTATATTTAGTATACTGATGATACTATGTAGTTTATACTTTAGTTTTTTACGTGGTGGTTTAGTTACTGCAGCTACATACTATTAACATTCCTTCCCTTTGTTAATGCTACCCCCCCCTATCCCCTCCCTTTGATGCTGCTAATCCTGCAAAATGCACGGGCATAATATGACTTTGAAACCCCCCGCCCACCTCCTATGCATTTCCCATAAATATGCTAAATTCATCTTGATATGCAAATTATTTTGTCAAGGCGCTCTTCTTCCACCTCCAACCCAGCTTAAATATACGCTGCCAAGCCTGGTGGTGTTTCATTCTTCACCTGAGGACGGCTGCTTGCGTTGTAGCCGAAACGTCGTGAGAATTATTTTATTATGTTTTATTTTTTTTATTTTATTATTTCCCTTCTACGTGACTTTACCGAAAGAACCAAGAAGATCTTAAGAGCAGTTTTTTTTGGTACCGTAGATTATTTTGGTGCTACAAACATCCAAATGATTGGAGCCGCATTGTTGTACTGCCATCATTTGTGGTGGCCAGGCCGCTTCTGAAAACTAAGTTAATTACGGCTTTGCCTGGTAGGATAGGGGATGGTTTAGTGTCGTTGTTTGTCATGTGTGTTAGAGGTGATTTGTTTACTTGTCTTGTACATTGCACCACTGTCGTGTCTGTGTGACTGTGTTCCATGTTTGTGATGATGGTGATGTGGGTGATGATGGTGCTGATGGTGCTGATGGTGCTGATGGTGATGTGGGTGATGATGGTGATGATGGTGCTAATGGTGCTGATGGCGATGTTGCTTGTCACGATGGTGATGTGGGTGATGATGGTGCTGATGACGATGTTGCTTGTGATGATGGTCATGTGGGTGATGATGGTGATGATGGTGATGATGGCGATGTTGCTTGTGACGATGGCGATGTTGCTTGTGATGATGGCGATGTTGCTTGTGACGATGGTGATGTGGGTGATTATGGTGATGATGGTGATGTTGCTTGTGACGATGGTGATGTGGGTGATTATGGTGATGTGGGTGATGATGGTGCTGATGGCGATGTTGCTTGTGACGATGGTGCTTGTGGTGATGATGATAGGGAAGCAACACGCCCTACCGTGGCCCCCATCTTCCCACGCGTTTCCTCCATCTCACATCCGCATTCCCACCACCCCCCCCCCCCCTTTTGAGAACCCCTGCCCCCCAAGATCAAGGTCCCGGGCGCCCCCCCCCCCAAAGGGCGCCCCTCCCCCAAAGGGCGATCCCCCCCCCCCCCATCTGCCTCTCAACCCCAGTGACACTCACTCAGCTGACCGACGACAAACGCAGCAGTGTAGCGAAGCAATCACCATCACCATCATCACCATCATCACCTCCTCCATGATCGTCGTCATCATCACCACCTCCTCCATCATCGTCGTCGTCATCACCTCCATAATCATCATCGTTGTCATCATCAGCCTCCATCATCATCGTCGTCGTCGTCGCCATCTTCATCACCTCCTCCATCATCATCATCGTCGTCGTCGTCATCATCATCGTCATCGTCATCATCGTCGTCGTCGTCATCATCATCGTCGTCATCATCATCGTCGTCATCATCATCGTCGTCGTCGTCGTCGTCGTCATCATCGTCGTCGTCGTCGTCATCATCATCATCGTCGTCATCATCGTCGTCGTCATCATCATCGTCGTCGTCATCATCACCTCCATTATCATCGTCGTCATCATCGTCGTCGTCGTCGTCATCATCGTCATCATCATCATCGTCGTCGTCGTCATCATCATCATCGTCGTCATCATCATCACCTCCTCCATCATCATCGTCATTGTCGTCATCATTACCGTCACCTCTATCATCATCGTCGTCGTCATAACCATCACAACCATCGTTCATAAGCAGAACGACCACCATCACCACCTCCATCATCAGCTTCACTACCCAAATCATCGCCATCATTATCACCAATATCAACACCATCATCATCATCAACACCATCATCATCATCATCAACACCATCATCATCAACACCATCATCATCAACACCATCATCATCAACACCATCACCCACCCTCCACGATCATCAGCATCCTCATAACCATCACAACCAACATTCATCAGTATCAAGACCACCACCGCCACCATCGTTATCACGAACTGAGACGCCTCTGAGTGAACATCACAACAGGAGGTGAAGGCATCAGCACCATCGCGTCGAACTATCCCAGCCGCAAGCAACCGGGCTGACCGTGGGCATTTGTGAAAAAAAATAAAAAAAAATATTCGTAGGTCATGGGATTTATGAATAAAAATTCAGATTTTTTTTTTGGTCGTGGTTTGGGGGGGGGAGTCAGAGTTTGGGGTCATGGTTTGGGGTCGTGGTTTGGGGTCAGAGTTTGGGGTCAGGGTTTGGGGTCAGGGTTTGGGGTCAGGGTTTGGGGTCAGGGTTTGGGGTCAGGGTTTGGGGTCAGGGTTTGGGGTCAGGGTTTGGGGTCAGGGTTTGGGGTCAGGGTTTGGGGTAAGGGTTTGGGGTCAGGGTTTGGGGTCAGGGTCTGGGGTCAGGGTCTGGGGTCAGGGTCTGGGGTCAGGGTTTGGGGTCAGGGTTTGGGGTCAGGGTTTGGGGTCGTGGCTTGGGGTCGTGGTTTGGGGTCGTGGTTTGGGGTCGTGGTTTGGGGTCAGGGTTTGGGGTCGTGGTTTGGGGTCGTGGTTTGGGGTCGTGGTTTGGGGTCAGGGTTTGGGGGTCAGGGGTCAGGGTCAATCGCTGGAATGAACTTGTCGAGGCGGCCACTGTCCCCTGATCCCGAGTTATTGCCCGAAGTGAGGCGAGGCCGAAGATTCCGGGGTGGAAGTTGGACCCGACACGGGTTCAAACTCCACAGGTTTATAGCCCGGGCTGTGACTCCCTCATCTCATCTCTCTCCCTTACAACCCCCCCTCCTCGTCTCTCTCCCTTACACCTTCCACCCTCACTGTCATCCACTCCCCCGTGTCTCTCTCTCCGTGTCTCTCTCTCCGTGTCTCTCCCCCCTGTCTCTCTCCCCCTGTCTCTCTCCCCTGTCTCTCTCCCCCGTCTCTCTCCCCCGTCTCTCTCCCCGTGTCTCTGTCCCGTGTCTCTCTCCCCTGTCTCTCTCCCCCGTCTCTCTCCCCCGTCTCTCTCCCCCGTCTCTCTCTCCCCTGTCTCTCTCCCCTGTCTCTCTCCCCTGTCTCTCTCCCGTGTCTCTCTCCCGTGTCTCTCTCCCCTGCCCCTCTCCCCTGTCTCTCTCCCCTGTCTCTCTCCCCTGTCTCTCTCCCCTGCCCCTCTCCTATCTCTCCCCTGCCCCTCTCCCCCTGCCCCTGTCCGTCACTCTCCTCTCGCACTCCCCTCTCTCTCCGTCCCTCCGTCCTCCCCTCGTTGCTCAATCCCCGCGGCCTCGCCCACGACCACCACCACCATCTCTCCCCCTCCAGCTGCCCCACAATCCGACACATCACAAAACGTCGCTTAACGCAACATAAACAAAAAAGTTACACGAGACCATTTTGCCATCTCTCTCCCCCTCCCTCTGACAACCTTGCAATTGGTGCCGTTTGTTGCCGACCGCTCGACGTTTGTGCAAACCACAACGCAAAACACCGCGAAACCAACTACGACCACTTACAAATCAAAGACAAAGATCCCCCGTGTAGGCTGTAACAGGCTGTAGGGGCAAGTGCTGTTGGTAGCAGCAGCGCCTATGAAGGTTTCCCGTACTGGGGGATGTGGGGTGGTGAGCAACCACGCCCGACCGCCTTTGTCTCCCCCGCCCTGCCCCCCCCCCCCCCCGTGGCGATGTTTACTACAACACGGCTACACCAGGTTACTCATTCGAGGCTGAGTCGACCTAGTGGGGAGGAGGCCCCAGGACCGGCTCGGAGTCATCGCCACGGGCGGTTGTTGTTGGTGATGGCGGCGGCGCGGCGCTAACCATTGCGCCACCGCTCCCCAACAACAACCACCACCACCAACCACAACTACCGCCATTCGCCACTAAGTGGTGGTGGCGTCACCACGGCGCTCGTGCCAGGCTACGTGCACGTTAAGGCCAACCATTCAACAACAACCACCACCCACCCACCAATCACCACCAACAACAACCACCACCAACAACAACCACCACTAACAACAACACACGCCACCGTCGACAAGACAAAACGGGTTTCGCCAGCTCCTTACCGGAGGATGGATGGATGGGTCGGTGGGTAGGTAGGAGGGTGGATGGATGGGTAGGTGGGTGGATAGATGGATGGGTAGGTGGGTGGATAGATGGATGGGTCGGTGGGTAGGAGGGTGGATGGATGGGTCGGTGGGTAGGAGGGTGGATGGATGGGTCTGTGTGTGGGTGGATGGATGGGTCGGTGGATGGATGGGTCGGTGGGTAGGAGGGTGGATGGATGGGTGGGTCGGTGTGTGGGTGGGTGGATGGGTGGGTAGGTGGATGGGTGGATGGGCAAACACAAACCAACACACGCGCGGCCGCCTTTGTCTCCCTTAGTGTCGATACGGAAACACGCTGCACCCCAAAGGGGGGGGGGGGGTCTGATCCCCGATGGTACCACCACCACGACCCCCGCGCGCCCCGCTTAGCGAAGAAGCCCTGCTCACCTCTTCACCGGGGTTGTCTCTGGGGTCTCCGCTGGGGTCTCACCGAGGGGGTCTCTGGGTTGTCTCTGGGGTCTCCGCTGGGGTCTCCGCTGGGGTCTCACCGAGGGGGTCTCTGGGTTGTCTCTGGGGTCTCCGCTGGGGTCTCCGCTGGGGTCTCACCGAGGGGGTATCTGGGTTGTCTCTGGGGTCTCGCCGAGGGGGTCTCCGCTGAGGTCTCTCTGCGGCTCTCTGGGTCGCGCTGTCCGCACGGGGCGTCTCCCTCAAGGTCGGGTCTCGTGGTGACGTCACCTTACGCCGGTGAGGACAGACGGCGCGATGACGTCACCACCGCGGAAAAGGCGGGACGGGCGCGCGGCAACGTCACCGCTCGAATCCCGGGTGGCGACGCGGTGACGTCACCGTGTACACTGCGCGAATGGGGTGGGGGGAACGGCGCGATGACGTCACCTCCACAGTGTAAGAAGGCGGGACGGGCGCGGTGACGTCACGTCCACCGCACGAACCCAGGCGGGTGGGGGCAACGTGGTGACGTCTCTTCAGGCACGTAATTTTTTTTTATCGCTTTCGATCGCTCGGCTGGGGGGGAGGGGCGGGTTTTGGCGAGTTAAAAAGCCGATAATAATTATATTACATTTATTTTTTTTTAAATAAAAAAAATTCCGCCTCGCGCAATGACTTAGTGACGTCACCGAGGCCGCGCGACGCCCCGAGCGCTCACGGAAATGACCGAAGCTCTTTCGGGGGGAAAAAAAAATGACGTCATCGCGCGAGCCGGCATTTTTTTTTAGAACAAAAATATTGTGACGTCACCGGCGGTTGGCCGTTGCCGCGAAATGGCCGCCGGTTGATTTCTTAAGTTAGTTGGGGGTGGGGTGGGGGTGCGTGAGGAAGGGGGTGGGTGAGTTGGTGGGGAAGGGGGTGGGGGTGGGGGTGGGTGAGGAAGGGGGTGGGTGGGGTGGGTGAGGAAGGGGGTGGGGGTGGGTGAGGAAGGGGGTGGGTGGGGTGGGTGAGGAAGGGGGTGTGGGTGGGTGAGGAAGGGGGTGGGGGTGGGTGAGGAAAGGGGTGGGTGAGGAAGGGGGTGGGTGGGGTGGGTGAGGAAGGGGGTGGGGGTGGGTGAGGAAGGGGGTGGGTGAGGAAGAGGGTGGGGGTTTGTGAGGAAGGGGGTGGGTGAGGAAGGGGGTGGGTGGGGTGGGTGAGGAAGAGGGTGGGGGTGGGTGAGGAAGGGGGTGGGTGAGGAAGGGGGTGGGTGGGGTGGGTGAGGAAGGGGGTGGGTGAGGAAGGGGGTGGGTGGGGTGGGTGAGGAAGGGGGTGGGGGTGGGTGAGGAAGGGGGTGGGGGTGGGTGAGGAAAGGGGTGGGTGAGGAAGGGGGTGGGTGGGGTGGGTGAGGAAGGGGGTGGGGGTGGGTGAGGAAGGGGGTGGGTGAGGAAGAGGGTGGGGGTTTGTGAGGAAGGGGGTGGGTGAGGAAGGGGGTGGGTGGGGTGGGTGAGGAAGAGGGTGGGGGGTGGGTGAGGAAGGGGGTGGGTGAGGAAGGGGGTGGGTGGGGTGGGTGAGGAAGGGGGTGGGTGAGGAAGGGGGTGGGTGGGGTGGGTGAGGAAGGGGGTGGGGGGTGGGTGAGGAAGGGGGTGGGGGTGGGAGGAAAGGGGTGGGTGAGGAAGGGGGTGGGTGGGGTGGGTGAGGAAGGGGGTGGGGGTGGGTGAGGAAGGGGGTGGGGTGGGTGAGGAAGAGGGTGGGGGTTTGTGAGGAAGGGGGGTGGGTGAGGAAGGGGGTGGGTGGGGTGGGTGAGGAAGAGGGTGGGGGTGGGGTGAGGAAGGGGGTGGGTGAGGAAGGGGGTGGGTGGGGTGGGTGAGGAAGGGGGTGGGGGTGGGTGAGGAAGGGGGTGGGGGTGGGTGAGGAAAGGGGTGGGTGAGGAAGGGGGTGGGTGGGGTGGGTGAGGAAGGGGGTGGGGGTGGGTGAGGAAGGGGGTGGGGTGGGTGAGGAAGAGGGTGGGGGTTTGTGAGGAAGGGGGTGGGTGAGGAAGGGGGTGGGTGGGGTGGGTGAGGAAGAGGGTGGGGGTGGGTGAGGAAGGGGGTGGGTGAGGAAGGGGGTGGGTGGGGTGGGTGAGGAAGGGGGTGGGGGTGGGTGAGGAAGGGGGTGGGTGGGGTGGGTGAGGAAGGGGGTGGGGGTGGGTGAGGAAGGGGGTGGGTGAGGAAGGGGGTGGGTGGGGTGGGTGAGGAAGGGGGTGGGTGAGGAAGGGGGTGGGTGGGGTGGGTGAGGAAGGGGGTGGGTGAGGAAGGGGGTGGGGGTTGGGTGAGGAAGGGGGTGGGTGAGGAAGGGGGTGGGTGGGGTGGGTGAGGAAGGGGGTGGGTGGGGTGGGTGAGGAAGGGGTGGGGGTGGGGAAGGGGGTGGGTGAGGAAGGGGGTGGGTGGGGTGCGTGAGGAAGGGGGTGGGGGTGGGTGAGGAAGGGGGTGGGGGTGGGTGGGGAAGGGGGTGGGTGGGTGGGTGGGTGGGTGAGGAAGGGGGGTGGGTGGGTGGGTGAGGAAGGGGGTGGGGGTGGGTGAGGAAGGGGGTGGGTGGGGTGGGTGAGGAAGGGGGTGGGTGGGGTGGGTGAGGAAGGGGGTGGGTGGGGTGGGTGTGGAAGGGGGTGGGGGTGGTGAGGAAGGGGGTGGGTGAGGAAGGGGTGGGGGTGGGTGAGGAGGGGGTGGGTGGGGTGGGTGAGGAAGGGGGTGGGGGTGGGTGAGGAAGGGGGTGGGGGTGGGTGAGGAAGGGGGTGGGTGGGGTGGGTGAGGAAGGGGGTGGGGGTGGGTGAGGAAGGGGGTGGGTGGGGTGGGTGAGGAGGGGGTGGGGGGTGGGTGAGGAAGGGGGGTGGGTGGGGTGGGTGAGGAAGAGGGTGGGGGTGGGTGAGGAAGGGGGTGGGGTGGGTGAGGAAGGGGGTGGGTGGGGTGGGTGAGGAAGGGGGTGGGGGTGGGTGAGGAGGGGGGTGGGGGTGGGTGAGGAAGGGGGTGGGGGTGGGTGAGGAAGGGGGTGGGTGGGGTGGGTGAGGAAGGGGGTGGGGGTGGGTGAGGAAGGGGGGGGGTGGGGTGGGTGAGGAGGGGGTGGGGGGGGTGGGTGAGGAGGGGGTGGGTGGGGTGGGTGAGGAAGGGTGGGGGTGGGTGGGGAAGGGGGGTGGGTGGGGTGGGGTGGAGGAAGGTGGGGTGGGGGTGGGTGAGGAAGGGGGTGGGTAAGGTAGAGGGTGGGGGTGGGTGAGGAAGGGGGTGGGGGTGGGTGAGGAAGGGGGGTGGGGGTGGGGTGAGGAAGGGGGTGGGTGAGGAAGGGGGTGGGTGGGGTGGGTGAGGAAGAGGGTGGGGGTGGATGAGGAAGAGGGTGGGGGTGGGTGGGGAAGGGGGTGGGTGGGGTGGGTGAGGAAGGGGGGTGGGGGTGGGTGAGGAAGGGGGTGGGTGAGGAAGAGGGTGGGGGTGGGTGAGGAAGGGGGTGGGGGTGGGTGAGGAAGGGGGTGGGGGTGGGTGAGGAAGGGGGTGGGTGGGGTGGGTGAGGAAGAGGGTGGGGGGTGGGTGAGGGAAGAGGGTGGGGGGGTCGGTGGGGAAGGGGGTGGGGGTGGGTGAGGAAGGGGGTGGGTGGGGTGGGTGAGGAAGGGGGTGGGGGTGGGTGGGGAAGGGGGTGGGTGAGGAAGGGGGTGGGTGGGGGTGGGTGAGGAAGGGGGTGGGGGTGGGTGAGGAAGGGGGTGGGTGGGGTGGGTGAGGAAGGGGGTGGGGGTGGGTGAGGAAGGGGGTGGGGTGGGGTGGGTGAGGAAGGGGGTGGGGGTGGGTGAGGAAGGGGGTGGGTGGGGTGGGTGAGGAAGAGGGTGGGGGTGGGTGGGGAAGGGGGTGGGTGGGTGGGTGAGGAAGGGGGGGGGTGGGTGAGGAAGGGGGTGGGTAGGAAGAGGGTGGGGGTGGGTGAGGAAGGGGGTGGGGGTGGGTGAGGAAGGGGGTGGGGGTGGGTGAGGAAGGGGGTGGGTGAGGAAGGGGGTGGGTGGGGTGGGTGAGGAAGAGGGTGGGGGTGGGTGAGGAAGAGGGTGGGGGGTGGGTGGGGTGGGGTGGGTGAGGAAGGGGGTGGGGGTGGGTGAGGAAGGGGGTGGGTGAGGAAGAGGGTGGGGGTGGGTGAGGAAGGGGGTGGGGGTGGGTGAGGAAGGGGGTGGGGGTGGGTGAGGAAGGGGGTGGGTGGGGTGGGTGAGGAAGAGGGTGGGGGTGGGTGAGGAAGAGGGTGGGGGTCGGTGGGGAAGGGGGTGGGGGTGGGTGAGGAAGGGGGTGGGGGTGGGTGGGGAAGGGGGTGGGTGAGGAAGGGGGTGGGTGGGGTGGGTGAGGAAGGGGGTGGGTGGGGTGGGTGAGGAAGGGGGTGGGTGGGGTGGGTGAGGAAGGGGGTGGGGGTGGGTGAGGAAGGGGGTGGGTGAGGAAGGGGGTGGGGGGTGGGTGAGGAAGGGGGTGGGTGGGGTGGTGAGGAAGGGGGGTGGGTGGGGTGGGTGAGGAAGGGGGTGGGGGTGGGGTGGGTGAGGAAGGGGGTGGGTGGGGTGGGTGAGGAAGGGGTGGGGGTGGGTGAGGAAAGGGGGTGGGTGAGGAAGGGGGTGGGTGGGGTGGGTGAGGAAGGGGGTGGGTGGGGTGGGTGAGGAAGGGGTGGGGGTGGGGAAGGGGGTGGGTGAGGGAAGGGGGTGGGTGGGGTGCGTGAGGAAGGGGGTGGGGGTGGGTGAGGAAGGGGGTGGGGGTGGGTGGGTGGGTGGGTGAGGAAGGGGGTGGGTGGGTGGGTGAGGAAGGGGGTGGGGGTGGGTGAGGAAGGGGGTGGGTGGGGTGGGTGAGGAAGGGGTGGGTGGGGTGGGTGAGGAAGGGGGTGGGTGGGGTGGGTGAGGAAGGGGGTGGGGGTGGGTGAGGAAGGGGGTGGGTGAGGAAGGGGGTGGGGGTGGGTGAGGAAGGGGGTGGGTGGGGTGGGTGAGGAAGGGGGTGGGGGGTGGGTGAGGAAGGGGGTGGGTGAGGAAGGGGGTGGGGGTGGGTGAGGAAGGGGGTGGGTGGGGTGGGTGAGGAAGGGGGTGGGTGGGGTGGGTGAGGAAGGGGGTGGGGGTGGGTGAGGAAGGGGGTGGGTGGGGTGGGTGAGGAAGGGGGTGGGGGTGGGTGAGGAAGGGGGTGGGTGGGGTGGGTGAGGAAGAGGGTGGGGGGTGGTGGGGGAAGGGGGTGGGTGGGGTGGGTGAGGAAGGGGGTGGGGGGTGGGTGAGGAAGGGGGTGGGTAAGGAAGAGGGTGGGGGGTGGGTGAGGAAGGGGGTGGGGTGGGGTGAGGAAGGGGGTGGGGGTGGGTGAGGAAGGGGGTGGGTGAGGAAGGGGGTGGGTGGGGTGGGTGAGGAAGAGGGTGGGGGTGGATGAGGAAGAGGGTGGGGGTGGGTGGGGAAGGGGGTGGGTGGGGTGGGTGAGGAAGGGGGTGGGGGGTGGGTGAGGAAGGGGGTGGGTGAGGAAGAGGGTGGGGGTGGGGTGAGGAAGAGGGTGGGGGTGGGTGAGGAAGGGGGTGGGGGTGGGTGAGGAAGGGGGTGGGGGGTGGGTGAGGAAGGGGGGTGGGTGGGGTGGGGGTGGGGGGGGTGGGGTGTGGGGTGAGGAGAGGGTGGGGGGTCGGTGGGGAAGGGGGTGGGGGTGGGTGAGGAAGGGGGTGGGTGGGGTGGGTGGAGGAAGGGGGGTGGTGGGTGGGTGGGGAAGGGGGTGGGTGAGGAAGGGGGTGGGTGGGGTGGGTGAGGAAGGGGGGTGGGGGTGGGTGAGGAAGGGGGTGGGTGGGGTGGGTGAGGAAGGGGGTGGGGGTGGGTGAGGAAGGGGGTGGGTGGGGTGGGTGAGGAGTGGGGGTGGGGGTGGGTGAGGAGGGGGTGTGGGTGGGGTGGGTGAGGAAGAGGGTGGGGGTGGGTGGGGAAGGGGGTGGGTGGGGTGGGTGAGGAAGGGTGTGGGGGGGGGGGGGGGTGGTGGGGGTGAGGAAGGGGGTGGGGTAAGGAGAGGGTGGGGGTGGGTGAGGAAGGGGGGTGGGGGTGGGTGAGGAAGGGGGGTGGGGGTGGGTGAGGAAGGGGGTGGGTGGGGTGGGTGAGGAAGAGGGTGGGGGGTGGGTGAGGAAGAGGGTGGGGGTGGGTGGGTGGGGTGGGTGAGGAGGGGGTGGGGGTGGGTGAGGAAGGGGGTGGGTGAGGAAGAGGGTGGGGGTGGGTGAGGAAGGGGGTGGGGGTGGGTGAGGAAGGGGGTGGGGGTGGGGTGAGGAAGGGGGTGGGTGGGGTGGGTGAGGAAGAGGGTGGGGGGTGGGTGAGGAAGAGGGTGGGGTCGGTGGGGAAGGGGGTGGGGGTGGGTGAGGAAGGGGGTGGGTGGGGTGGGTGAGGAAGGGGGTGGGGTGGGTGGGGAAGGGGGTGGGTGAGGAAGGGGGTGGGTGGGGTGGGTGAGGAAGGGGGTGGGTGGGGTGGGTGAGGAAGGGGGTGGGTGGGGTGGGTGAGGAAGGGGGTGGGGGTGGGTGAGGAAGGGGGTGGGTGGGAAGGGGGTGGGGGTGGGTGAGGAAGGGGGTGGGTGGGGTGGGTGAGGAAGGGGGTGGGTGGGGTGGGTGAGGAAGGGGGTGGGTGGGGTGGGTGAGGAAGGGGGTGGGGGTGGGTGAGGTTGGGGGGGTGGGTGGGGGGGTGGTGGGGTGGGTGAGGATGGGGGTGGGTGGGGTGGGTGAGGAAGGGGGTGGGGTGGGTGAGGAGGGGGTGGGTGGGGTGGTGGGTGGGTGGGTGAGGAGGGGGTGGGGGTGGGTGAGGAAGGGGGTGGGTGAGGAAGGGGGTGGGGGTGGGTGAGGAAGGGGGTGGGTGGGGTGGGTGAGGAAGGGGGTGGGGGTGGGTGAGGAAGGGGGTGGGTGGGGTGGGTGAGGAAGGGGGTGGGGGTGGGTGGGGAAGGGGGTGGGTGAAGAAGGGGGTGGGTGGGGTGCGTGAGGAAGGGGGTGGTGGGGGTGAGGAAGGGGGTGGGTGAGTGGGTGGGGAAGGGGGTCGGGGTGGGTGAGTGGGTGAGGAAGGGGGTGGGGGTGGGTGGGGAAGGGGGTAGGGGGGGGTACCCCACCCCAAGGGGTACCCCCCCTCCCTACCTTTGCTCAGGGTGAGGGGGGTCCTCTTTGGCTACGGGGTCCCCTTGGTCCGGGTTACGGTCCCCTTTGGGTAAGGATGAGGGGGGTTCCTTGTTTAGGGGGTCCACTTGGTCAGGATTGGGGGTCCCCTTGCTCAGGGTTAGGGGGTTTCCCCTATGGGTCATGAACAGGGGGTCTCTTACTGGTGAGGAGGGGGTCCCTTTGGTCTGGGATAGGGGGGGGGGTCTCCCTCTTGACCCCCCCCCCCCCTGGCTGTCGCAAGGCGCCGCATGTGAAATAACGCGGGTGGTGGTGCTAGTAGTGGTGGTGGTGATGGTGCTGGTGGTGGTGCTGCTGCTGGTGGTGGTGCTGGTGGTGGTGCTGGTGGTGTGGTGCTAGTAGTGGTGGTGGTGGTGCTGGTGGTGGTGGTGCTGGTGGTGGTGGTGCTGGTGGTGGTGTCGGTGGTGGTGGTGCTAGTAGTGGTGGTGCTGGTGGTGGTGCTGGTGGTGGTGGTGCTGGTGGTGGTGGTGCTGCTGGTGGTGGTGCTGGTGGTGCTAGTAGTGGTGGTGCTGGTGGTGATGGTGCTGGTGGTGGTGCTAGTAGTGGTGGTGGTGGTGCTGCTGGTGGTGGTGCTAGTAGTGGTGGTGCTGGTGGTGGTGCTGGTGGTGATGGTGCTGGTAGTGGTTGTGGTGGTGATTGTGGCGCTGGACGGTTTGTAGATGGCGGCAGATAGCAGGCGGCTCGGTCCTTCGAGGCCTCGTGGGGGAGGAACCCTGACACACACACAGAGCCCCCCCCCGCACCACGAGGGGGAACTCCCCCCCCCCCGCAGCACGAGGGGGAACTCCCCCCCCCGCACCACGAGGGGGAACTCCCCCCCCCGCACCACGAGGGGGAACTCCCCCCCCCGCAGCACGAGGGGGAACTCCCCCCCCCCGCACCACGAGGGGGAACTCCCCCCCCCCGGAGCACGAGGGGGAAATCCCCCCCCGCACCACGAGGGGGAACCCTCCCCCCCGCACCACGAGGGGGAACTCCTCCCCCCGCACCACGAGGGGGAAATCCCCCCCCGCACCACGAGGGGGAACCCTCCCTCCCGCACCACGAGGGGGAACTCCCCCCCCCGCACCACGAGGGGGAACTCCCCCCCCGCACCACGAGGGGGAACTCCCCCCCCCACACCACGAGGGGGAACTCCCCCCCCGCACCACGAGGGGGAACTCTTCCCCCCGCACCACGAGGGGGAACTCCCCCCCCCGCAGCACGAGGGGGAACTCTCCCCCCCGCACCACGAGGGGGAACTCCCCCCCCCGGAGCACGAGGGGGAAATCCCCCCCCGCACCACGAGGGGGAACCCTCCCCCCCGCACCACGAGGGGGAACTCCTCCCCCCGCACCACGAGGGGGAAATCCCCCCCCGCACCACGAGGGGGAACCCTCCCCCCCGCACCACGAGGGGGAACTCCCCCCCCCGCACCACGAGGGGGAACTCCCCCCCGCACCACGAGGGGGAACTCCCCCCCCCGCACCACGAGGGGGAACTCCCCCCCCGCACCACGAGGGGGAACTCCCCCCCCGCACCACGATGGGGAACCCTCCCCCCCGCACCACGAGGGGGAACTCCCCCCCCCGCACCACGAGGGGGAACTCCCCCCCCCGCACCACGAGGGGGAACTCCCCCCCCGCACCACGAGGGGGAACCCTCCCCCCCGCACCACGAGGGGGAACTCCCCCCTCCCGCACCACGAGGGGGAACCCCCCCCCGCACCACGAGGGGGAACCCTCCCCCCCGCACCACGAGGGGGAACTCCCCCCCCCGCACCACGAGGGGGAACTCCCCCCCCCGCACCACGAGGGGGAACCCTCCCCCTCGCACCACGAGGGGGAACTCCCCCCCCGCACCACGAGGGGGAACCCTCCCCCCCGCACCACGAGGGGGAACTCCCCCCCCCGCACCACGAGGGGGAACCCTCCCCCCCGCACCACGAGGGGGAACTCCCCCCCCGCACCACGAGGGGGAACCCTCCCCCCCGCAGCACGAGGGGGAACTCCCCCCCCCGCACCACGAGGGGGAACTCCCCCCCCGCACCACGAGGGGGAACTCCCCCCCCCCCGCACCACGAGGTGGACCCCCCCCCCCCTACCACGAGGGGGGACTCCCACCCCCCCGCACCACGAGGGGGAACCCCCCCCCGCACCACGAGGGGGAACCCTCCCCCCCGCACCACGAGGGGGAACTCCCCCCCCCCGCACCACGAGGGGGAACCCCCCCCGCACCACGAGGGGGAACCCTCCCCCCCGCACCACGAGGGAGAACTCCCCCCCCCCGCACCACGAGGGGGAACCCCCCCCCGCACCACGAGGGGGAACTCCCCCCCCCCGCACCACGAGGGGGAACCCCCTCCCCGCACCACGAGGGGGAACCCCCCCCCCCGCACCACGAGGGGGAACTCCCCCCCCGCACCACGAGGGGGAACCCTCCCCCCCGCACCACGAGGGGGAACCCTCCCCCCGCACCACGAGGGGGAACTCCCCCCCCGCACCACGAGGGGGAACTCCCCCCCCGCACCACGAGGGGGAACTCCCCTCCCGCACCACGAGGGGGAACCCTCCCCCCCGCACCACGAGGGGGAACTCCCCCCCCCGCACCACGAGGGGGAACTCCCCCCCCCGCACCACGAGGGGGAACTCCCCCCCCGCACCACGAGGGGGAACCCTCCCCCCCGCACCACGAGGGGGAACTCCCCCCCCCCGCACCACGAGGGGGAACCCCCCCCCCGCACCACGAGGGGGAACCCTCCCCCCCGCACCACGAGGGGGAACTCCCCCCCCCGCACCACGAGGGGGAACTCCCCCCCCCCGCACCACGAGGGGGAACCCTCCCCCCCGCACCACGAGGGGGAACTCCCCCCCCGCACCACGAGGGGGAACCCTCCCCCCCGCACCACGAGGGGGAACGCCCCCCCCCCGCACCACGAGGGGGAACTCCCCCCCCGCACCACGAGGGGGAACTCCCCCCCCGCACCACGAGGGGGAACCCTCCCCCCCGCACCACGAGGGGGAACTCCCCCCCCCGCACCACGAGGGGGAACTCCCCCCCCCGCACCACGAGGGGGAACTCCCCCCCCCCCGCACCACGAGGGGGAACCCTCCCCCCCGCACCACGAGGGGGAACTCCCCCCCCCCGCACCACGAGGGGGAACCCCCCCCCCGCACCACGAGGGGGAACCATCCCCCCCGCACCACGAGGGGGAACTCCCCCCCCCGCACCACGAGGGGGAACTCCCCCCCCCGCACCACGAGGGGGAACCCTCCCCCCCGCACCACGAGGGGGAACTCCCCCCCCGCACCACGAGGGGGAACCCTCCCCCCCGCACCACGAGGGGGAACTCCCCCCCCCGCACCACGAGGGGGAACCCTCCCCCCCGCACCACGAGGGGGAACTCCCCCCCCGCACCACGAGGGGGAACCCTCCCCCCCGCAGCACGAGGGGGAACTCCCCCCCCCCCGCACCACGAGGGGGAACTCCCCCCCCCGCACCACGAGGGGGAACTCCCCCCCCCCGCACCACGAGGTGGACCCCCCCCCCCTACCACGAGGGGGGACTCCCACCCCCCCGCACCACGAGGGGGAACCCC
>NC_136342.1:3341463-3358963 GCF_964198595.1 Lampetra fluviatilis | reverse complement strand
CCTTAACCTGCACCTAGCCTGGCACAGCAGTCAACCCAAAGCACCTGGGTCTGTCCCGTGACCTCCTGCACCTAGCCTGGTACAGCAGTTAACCCATGGCACCTGGATCTGTCCCTTAACCTGCACCTAGCCTGGCACAGCAGTCAACCCACGGCACCTGGATTTGTCCCTTAACCTGCACCCAGCCTGGCACAGCAGTCAACCCATAGCACCTGGGTCTGTCCCTAAACCTGCACCTAGCCTGGCACAGCAGTCAACCCATGGTACCTAGTTCTGTCCCGTGACCTCCTGCACCTAGCCTGGCACAGCAGTCAACCCACGGCACCTGGATCTGTCCCTTAACCTGCACCTAGCCTGGCACAGCAGTCAACCCATGGCACATGTCTGTCCCCTGACCTCCCGCACCTAACCTGGCACAGCAGTCAACCCATGGCACCTGGGTCTGTCCCGTGACCTCCTGCACCTAGCCTGGCACAGCAGTCAACTCATAGCATCTGGGTCTGTCCCGTGACCTCCTTCCGCACCTAGCCTGGCACAGCAGTCAACCCAAAGCACCTGGGTCTGTCCCGTGACCTCCTGCACCTAGCCTGGTACAGCAGTCAACCCAGAGCACCTGGGTCTGTCCCGTGACCTCCTGCACCCAGCCTGGCACAGCAGTCAACCCATGGCACCTGGGTCTGTCCCGTGACCTCCTGCTACGAGCAGCAGCGAGACAGCCTTCCACACGGCTTGTAAGGTACACCTAGCCTGGCACACAACGCGCTGGGTGATGTCCCAGCCGCTTCATGTTTACGACGTTTATTGTAAAATTTCGGTCACAGTTCCTATGATCACTGTCACATTGCTTGTATGGCTTTATTTTGGTGATTTCGAAAAAAAATTTGGTTTGGCCATCTTTGTTTGTTGGAAGTACGGAGTTAGAATGATGGCTTTAATCTAAGTTGTCTTGTGGTTGTTGTTGTTGTTTGATTTGCATCCCACTGGGATTTTTTCACACAGCGTTTGTGTACGGTACTTTTTTTCTAGATTTTTTTCAGTTCTTCCCCCTGGATTTTCAGTTTGCACTTAGTCACTTTAAGATGTTTTCTTGTTCATGTCTTTTTGTTTGTTGCGGTTGCACCCGATTCAAGAGCCGAATGGCTCACAGGGCTCTACCAAATAAATGAAACTGAAACTTCTTGTCGAAACGGCGGACTGCTGCTGCTGTTGATGATGACGAGGGGTGGGGCTGCCCTGTGCTGCCCTCTGCTGCCCTCACCACCGTGACCACGTGTTCTCTCCATTGAGGGTCTGGATAACCCGATGGCAAATCCAGTCCTGTACTATTCAAATCATTTATTTACTAGCTTTGCTACCCGGGACTTGGATTCACCACGCCCGGCCGCCTTTGTCTCCCCAGTGGCGATGTTCACACACCGCACCAGTTACTCGTTTGAGGCTGAGTCGACCTAGGGGAGGGCCCAGGACCGGCTCAAATAATCGTCACCGGTGGTGGCGTGAGCGGGAATCGAACTCGGGTCGACGGGTTCGTAGCGCGGCGCGCTACCCGCTACACTACAACGCGTGACGCTTCCACGTGCGCGGGTCACGTGACAGATATGACGTCACAGCTCACTTGCCGTGCAAAAAATAGATGCATTATTGAGCTCCCCCCACCCCAAAAAAAAACACAAAAGTGTATTTTTAAAATTTGTGCATGGTGTACAGTCTGGAAGCTACCCACATGGCAAATTTAAAGTTTGTTGCATGTCGGGAAGTACGCTAAAAAAATTGAACAGACACACATAATCACAACTTTGCCTTTAATATATTTGGAGATTGCACGCTTTCATTTAACTCAATCTGTCTGTTGTGGTCGTTGTTGTTGTATCCTCAAATCTTGTAACTCAAATTTAACCCACTTCCCAATGTGGTATCGACAGCAAACATGGTATACTTATGTCATACTGATGACAACACTATATTCTATCATGAAAAATAAAATAAAAAAATGTTTAAACAATCTTTTTACACGCTTTCTATGAACTCACTCTGTCTGTTGTTGTATCCTCAAATATTGTCACTCGATTTTAACCCACTTCCCAATGTGATATCGACTGCAAACTCGGTATACTTATGACATACTGATGACAATACTATATTCTATCATGAAAAAGTAAATCTATATTTTTAAACATTATTTTTTACATGTTATGTTTCGGCTTGGGTCTAATTGTCCACGCTCAACTGACGTTGGCTGTAATTGGCCACGGTCCCTTACGTTGTGGCAAGCTTCTTGGCCACTTCATGGAGTCGTGGAGTTATTCCATTACTAGTACGGTACATTTCATTTTGGCGTGTTTTTAAAAAAGTTGTTTTAAATGTTACTTATTTTTTTATTCTACCGCTGAGCTCTCTTGCCGAAGCGACCATCTGGCAATCACAACAAGTTCAAGTTCAAGTTCATTTATTAGGTATAGCCCTGTGAGCCATTCAGCTCTTGAATCGGGTGCAACCGCAACAAACAAAAAACAAAAACATGAACAAAAAAAACATCTTAAAGTGAATATGTGACTAAGTGCAAACAGAAAATCCAAGAAAAGACAGCAAAATATTGCAGAAAAAACACCGTACACCAACGCTGTGTGCAAAAATCCCAGTGACCGCAGCTTAACGCATTGGCGTAGCATCATCACGTGGGAATTTATAGCAGCCAGATACTCTACACGTGTTTCTACAGACTCGTGGAGACCCATAGAGACCAACAGAGACACATAGAGACCCATAAAGACCCACAGAGACATACTCATAGACTCAGAGACCCACAGAGACCCATAGAGACCCATAAAGACCCACAGAGACACATACTCAGAGACCCATAGAGACCCATAAAGACCCACAGAGACCCATAGAGACCCATAAAGACCCACAGAGACACATACTCAGAGACTCACAGACCCACATAGACCCATAGAGACCCATAAAGACCCATACAGACCCACAGAGACATACTCAGAGACCCATACAGACCCACAGAGACCCATAGAGACCCATAAAGACCCACAGAGACACATACAGACCCACAGAGATCCATACTCAGAGACCCATAGAGACCCACAGAGACACATAGAGACCCACAGAGACCCTCAGAGACATACTCAGAGACCCAGTGACCCACAGAAACCCATACTCATAGAGACCCATGCTCATAGAGACACACAAAAACCAGTTCTCATAGAGACCCATAGAAACCCACAGAGACCCATAATCATAGAGACTCATAGAAACCAGTCCTCATAGAGACCCATAGAGACCCACAGAGACCCATAATCATAGAGACCCACAGAAACCAGTCCTCATAGAGACCCATAGAAACCCACAGAGACCCATAATCATAGAGACCCACAGAAACCAGTCCTCATAGAGACCCATAGAAACCCACAGAGACCCATAATCATAGAGACCCACAGAAATCAGTACTCATAGAGACACGTAGAGACCCACAGAAACCCATAATCATAGAGACCCACAGAAATCAGTCCTCATAGAGACCCGTAGAGACCCACAGAGACCCATAATCATAGAGACCCACAGAAACCAGTCCTCATAGAGACCCATAGAAACCCACAGAGACCCATAATCATAGAGACGCATAGAAACCAGTTCTCATAGAGACCCATAGAAACCCACAGAGACCCATAATCATAGAGACGTATACTAAAACTAAACTCATCTTCTTGGTTCTTTCGGTAAAGTCACGTAGAAGGGAAGTAATAAAGTAATAAAAATAAAACATAATAAAATAAAATATTTTTTAAATAATAATAAAATAAAATAATTTTATTTCATTATGTTTTATTTTTATTATTTTATTACTTCCCTTCTACGCGACTTTACCGAAAGAACCACGAAGATGAATCCCTGCAGTCACGAAAGCTTTAAATCGAAATGTAATTATTGTATTATGTTTTATTTTTATTATTTTATTACTTCCCTTCTACGTGACTTTACCGAAAGAACCAAGAAGATGAATCCCTGCAGTCACGAAAGCTTTAAATCGAAATTTAATTATTTTATTATGTTTTATTTTTATTATTGTATTACTTCCCTTCTACGTGACTTTACCGAAAGAACCACGTGGAACTGGTAGCAGCAGCCAAATACACTAAGCGCGTGCTTCACGTCGGTTCTCAATGTGGAGGAGAAATCCGGAGGAGCCGGAGAAAAATCCACGCGACCACGGGGGAGAGAGACACGCAGACTCCACATACACAGCAGCAGCAGGCATCGTCAGGGTCGGGATCGCTCCCACGACCTCCTGTACACCAGGCGAGGTAGTTAACATCTCATAGCCACAGTGATAAAACAGGCATCGTCAGGGTCGGGATCGAACCCACGACCTCCTGCATACCAGGCGAGGTAGTTAACATCTCCTAGCCACAGTGATGATGATGATGAGAGAGAGACACACGCAGACTCCAAATATACAGCAGCAGCAGCAGGCATCGTCAGGGTCGGGATCGCTCCCACGACATCCTGTACACCAGGCGAGGTAGTTAACATCTCCTCGCCACCGTGATGATGAAGAGAGAGACACGCAAACTCCAAATATACAGCAGCAGCAGCAGCAGGCGTCAGGGTCGGGATCAAACCCACGACCTCCTGTACACCAGGCGAGGTAGTTCACATCTCCTAGCCACAGTGATGATGATGATGAGAGAGAGACACACGCAGACTCCAAATGTACAGCAGGCGTCGTCAGGGTCGGGATCGAACCCACGGCCTCCTGCATACCAGGCGAGGTAGATAACATCTCCTAGCCACCGTGGCGCCCGTGTCGTTGGAGGAACAATGTGAGCGAGAGAGCGATGTTGACACTGGAGGAGGAGGGAGGGAGGGAGAAGGGGGAGGAGGTTTACTATCCGTGGCTGAGCGAGAGGAATTTGGGTGCCCGTCCCCACCCCTCCCGCTACCACACCCCGAGCAGCGGGGATAGACCGAGGGGATAGACGGAGACGACGGCGGCGGCGGCGACCCCCACAGAAGACCCCAAGAGAACCCCATCGGTAAGGAGGGGATCAGGTGAGGGGAGAGAGAGGGGACCAGGTGAGGGGGGAGAGAGAGGGGGCTAGGTGAGGGGGGGAGAGAGGGGACCAGGTGAGGGGGGAGAGAGGGGACCAGGTGAGGGGGGAGAGAGAGGACCAGGTGAAAGGGGAGAGAGAGGACCAGGTGAGGGGGGAGAGAGGGGACCAGGTGAGGGGGGAGAGAGGGGACCAGGTGAGGGGGGAGAGAGGGGACCAGGTGAGGGGGGAGGGAGGGGACCAGGTGAGGGGGGAGAGAGGGGACCAGGTGAGGGGGGAGAGAGTGGACCAGGTGAGGGGGGAGAGAGGGGACCAGGTGAGGGGGGAGAGAGGGGACCAGGTGAGGGGGGAGAGAGGGGACCAGGTGAGGGGGGAGAGAGGGGACCAGGTGAGGAGGGGGGAGAGGGGACCAGGTGAGGGGGGAGAGAGGGGACCAGGTGAGGGAGGAGAGAGGGGACCAGGTGAGGGGGGAGAGAGGGGACCAGGTGAGGGGGGAGAGAGGGGACCAGGTGAGGGGGGAGGGAGGGGACCAGGTGAGGGGGGAGAGAGGGGACCAGGTGAGGGGGGAGAGAGTGGACCAGGTGAGGGGGGAGAGAGGGGACCAGGTGAGGGGGGAGAGAGGGGACCAGGTGAGGGGGGAGAGAGGGGACCAGGTGAGGGGGGAGAGAGGGGACCAGGTGAGGGGGGGGAGAGGGGACCAGGTGAGGGGGGAGAGAGGGGACCAGGTGAGGGGGGAGAGAGGGGACCAGGTGAGGGGGGAGAGAGGGGACCAGGTGAGGGGGGAGAGAGGGGACCAGGTGAGGGGGGGAGAGAGTGGACCAGGTGAGGGGGGAGAGAGGGGACCAAGTGAGGGGGGAGAGAGGGGACCAGGTGAGGGGGGAGAGAGGGGACCAGGTGAGGGGGGGAGAGAGGGGACCAGGTGAGGGGGGAGAGAGGGGACCAGGTGAGGGGGGAGAGAGGGGACCAGGTGAGGGGGGAGAGAGGGGACCAGGTGAGGGGGGAGAGAGAGGACCAGGTGAGGGGGGAGAGAGGGGACCAGGTGAGGGGGGAGAGAGGGGACCAGGTGAGGGGGGAGAGAGGGGACCAGGTGAGGGGGGAGAGAGGGGACCAGGTGAGGGGGGAGAGAGGGGACCAGGTGAGGGGGGAGAGAGGGGACCAGGTGAGGGGGGAGAGAGAAGACCAGGTGAGGGGGGAGAGAGAGGACCAGGTGAGGGGGGAGAGAGGGGACCAGGTGAAGGGGGAGAGAGGGGACCAGGTGAGGGGGGAGAGAGGGGACCAGGTGAGGGGGGAGAGAGGGGACCAGGTGAGGGGGGAGAGAGGGGACCAGGTGAGGGGGGAGAGAGTGGACCAGGTGAGGGGGGAGAGAGGGGACCAGGTGAGGGGGGAGAGAGGGGACCAGGTGAGGGGGGAGAGAGGGGACCAGGTGAGGGGGGAGAGAGGGGACCAGGTGAGGGGGGGGAAAGAGGGGACCAGGTGAGGGGGGGGAGAGAGGGGACTAGGTGAGGGGGGGGGAGAGAGGGGACCAGGTGAGGGGGGAGAGAGAGGACCAGGTGAGGGGGGAGAGAGAGGACCAGGTGAGGGGGGAGAGAGGGGACCAGGTGAGGGGGGAGAGAGGGGACCAGGTGAGGGGGGAGAGAGGGGACCAGGTGAGGGGGGGAGAGAGGGGACCAGGTGAGGGGGGAGAGAGGGGACCAGGTGAGGGGGGAGAGAGTGGACCAGGTGAGGGGGGAGAGAGGGGACCAGGTGAGGGGGGAGAGAGGGGACCAGGTGAGGGGGGAGAGAGGGGACCAGGTGAGGGGGGGGAGAGAGGGGACCAGGTGAGGGGGGAGAGAGAGGACCAGGTGAGGGGGGAGAGAGAGGACCAGGTGAGGGGGGAGAGAGGGGACCAGGTGAGGGGGGAGAGAGGGGACCAGGTGAGGGGGGAGAGAGGGGACCAGGTGAGGGGGGAGAGAGGGGACCAGGTGAGGGGGGGAGAGAGGGGACCAGGTGAGGGGGGAGAGAGTGGACCAGGTGAGGGGGGAGAGAGGGGACCAGGTGAGGGGGGAGAGAGGGGACCAGGTGAGGGGGGAGAGAGGGGACCAGGTGAGGGGGGGGGGAGAGAGGGGACCAGGTGAGGGGGGGGAGAGAGGGGACCAGGTGAGGGGAGGAGAGAGGGGTCCAGGTGAGGGGGGAGAGAGGGGACCAGGTGAGGGGGGGGGGGAGAGGGGACCAGGTGAGGGGGGAGAGAGAGGACCAGTTGAGGGGGGAGAGAGAGGACCAGGTGAGGGGGGAGAGAGGGGACCAGGTGAGAGGGGAGAGAGGGGACCAGGTGAGGGGGGAGAGAGAGGACCAGGTGAGGGGGGAGAGAGAGGACCAGGTGAGGGGGGAGAGAGAGGACCAGGTGAGGGGGGAGAGAGGGGACCAGGTGAGGGGGGAGAGAGAGGGGACCAGGTGAGGGGGAGAGATGGGACCAGGTGAGGGGGAGAGAGAGGGGACCAGGTGAGGGGGGAGAGAGGGGACCAGGTGAGGGGGGAGAGAGGGGACCAGGTGAGGGGGGAGAGTGAGGGGACCAGGTGAGGGGGGAGAGAGAGGGGGCTAGGTGAGGGGGGGAGAGAGGGGCCCAGGTGAGGGGGGAGAGAGGGGACCAGGTGAGGGGGGGAGAGAGGACCAGGTGAGGGGGGAGAGAGGGGACCAGGTGAGGGGGGAGAGAGGGGACCAGGGGAGGGGGGAGAGAGGGGACCAGGTGAGGGGGGAGAGAGTGGACCAGGTGAGGGGGGAGAGAGGACCAGGGGAGGGGGGAGAGAGGGGACCAGGTGAGGGGGGAGAGAGGGGACCAGGTGAGGGGGGGAGAGAGGACCAGGTGAGGGGGGAGAGAGTGGACCAGGTGAGGGGGGGAGAGAGGGGACCAGGTGAGGGGGGAGAGGGGACCAGGTGAGGAGATGTGATGGAGTTGTGATGGAGCTGTGATGGAGCTGTGATGGAGTTGTGATGGAGCTGTGATGGAGCTGTGATGGAGCTGTGATGGAGCAGTGATGGAGTTGTGATGGAGCTGTGATGGAGTTGTGATGGAGCTGTGATGGAGCTATGATGGAGCTGTGATGGAGCTGTGATGGAGCTGTGATGGAGCTATGATGGAGTTGTGATGGAGCTGTGATGGAGCTGTGATGGAGTTGTGATGGAGCTGTGATGGAGCTATGATGGAGTTGTGATGGAGCTGTGATGGAGCTATGATGGAGTTGTGATGGAGCTGTGATGGAGCTGTGATGGAGTTGTGATGGAGCTGTGATGGAGTTGTGATGGAGCTGTGATGGAGCTATGATGGAGCTGTGATGGAGCTGTGATGGAGCTGTGATGTAGCTGTGATGGAGCTGTGATGGAGCTATGATGGAGCTGTGATGGAGCTGTGATGGAGCTGTGATGGAGCTGTGATGGAGCTGTGATGGAGTTGTGATGGAGCTGTTGTGGAGCTGTGATGGAGTTGTGATGGAGCTGTGATGGAGTTGTGATGGAGCTGTGATGGAGCTATGATGGAGCTGTGATGGAGCTGTGATGGAGTTGTGATGGAGCTATGATGGAGCTGTGATGGAGCTATGATGGAGCTGTGATGGAGCTGTGATGGAGCTATGATGGAGCTGTGATGGAGCTGTGATGGAGTTGTGATGGAGCTGTGATGGAGCTGTGATGGAGCTGTTGTGGAGCTGTGATGGAGTTGTGATGGAGCTGTGATGGAGTTGTGATGGAGCTGTGATGGAGCTATGATGGAGCTGTGATGGAGCTGTGATGGAGCTGTGATGGAGCTGTGATGGAGCTATGATGGAGCTGTGATGGAGCTGTGATGGAGCTGTGATGGAGCTATGATGGAGCTGTGATGGAGCTGTGATGGAGTTGTGATGGAGCTGTGATGGAGCTGTGATGGAGCTGTTGTGGAGCTGTGATGGAGTTGTGATGGAGCTGTGATGGAGTTGTGATGGAGCTGTGATGGAGCTATGATGGAGCTGTGATGGAGCTGTGATGGAGTTGTGATGGAGCTATGATGGGCCACATTCCTCGCGTTTCCCCGGAACTTGCAGAGCGTGGGGGGGTGGGGGGACATTCCTGGCCTCCATCCTCCACCCCCACACCAACAACGCGTGATGGGGATGGTCGTGGTGATGGCCGTGGTGGTGATGGTCGTGGTGGTGATGGTCGTGGTGATGGCCGTGGTGGTGGTGATGGTCGTGGTGGTGATGGTCGTGGTGATGGCCGTGGTGGTGGTGATGGTCGTGGTGATGGCAGTGGTGGTGGTGGTGATGGTCGTGGTGATGGCAGTGGTGGTGGTGATGGTCGTGGTGATGGCAGTGGTGGTGGTGGTGATGGTCGTGGTGATGGCCGTGGTGGTGGTGATGGTCGTGGTGATGGCAGTGGTGGTGGTGGTGATGGTCGTGGTGATGGCAGTGGTGGTGGTGGTGATGGCAGTGGTTGTGGTGATGGTCGTGGTGATGGCCGTCGTGGTGGTGATGGTCGTGGTGATGGCCGTGGTGATGGTCGTGGTGATGGCCGTGGTGGTGATGATGGTCGTGGTGATGGCAGTGGTGGTGGTGGTGATGGTCGTGGTGATGGCAGTGGTGGTGATGGCGATGGTCGTGGTGATGGCCGTGGTGGTGGTGGTGATGGTCGTGGTGATGGCAGTGGTGGTGGTGGTGATGGTCGTGGTGATGGCAGTGGTGGTGATGGCGATGGTCGTGGTGATGGCCGTGGTGGTGATGGTGGTGGTGATGGTCGTGGTGATGGCCGTGGTGGTAGTGATGGTCGTGGCAGTGATGGGGATGATGATGACGAGATGAGTAGTGATGTTGGCGGTGGTGATGGTTATGCTAATTATGGTGGTTGTCATTATGATGGTGATGATGGAGTTGGTGATGGTGGTTGTGATTATGATGATGGTGATGATGGGGTTGGTGATGGTGGTTGTCATTATGATGATGATGGTGGTGATGGGGTTGGTGATGGTGGTTGTGATTATGATGATGGTGATGATGGAGTTGGTGATGGTGGTTGTGATTATGATGATGGTGATGATGGGGTTGGTGATGGTGGTTGTGATTATGGTGATTATGATGGAGTTGGTGATGGTGTTTAGTAGGCCTGCAGTGATAACTGAACAACAGTTATAGTAATAGGTTTTTAGCCTTTTTATCTGGCACCAAAACTGACACCTTTATACAAGGGATCACGTTTGCAATAACCACAACACAAGCAGTCAAAATGCAACAGTTGGTTACTGCTGCCCCATGTCACTACTTACTAGTGCCAATGCCACTCTGCTTGGTTCATGCGGTACCTTCGTTGGTACTCCTCTACCCTTGGTAGGATCAGATGAAGGTACTTGTAGGCCCTAGACGCTTCTATTTCGTAGGCCTGCAGTGATAACCTTTGGTGACGGCTGCCCCATGTGATTTACTATCACCACTGTCACTCGGCTTGTTTCACACGTGGTTCTTTCGTCCAGCCACCGGACGAGATGCCGTTACTTCTTGCACGTTCCATTATTATTTCGTCTGTGGCGCTCATTCGATGGGGGGAGCGTGCTGTGTGGTGCAGATAAGCAGAGTTAATTTTAACACGTAGGCTTTCGCGACCAATGTTGTTCATAATCAACGATTTTTGGGTTTAGATCGCGTTATTTATAAATGTGTCGTAACCCTCCACCACCCGACACGGCCAATCAGTAAAAAAGTGTCACGTTGACAAAAGACAAATAGTTCACTGCTTTAGCCCACCGGTGTGTTGAAGCGCGAAACCACAACATTTACAATTTGAGTAGTACGACGTTTCGCTGGTAATTGCATCCAGCATCATCGGGCAATTCGCCAGAATGGCGTTGATTATGAAGCAGAGTTAATCTGAAATTAATGCAAAAATATGAAATTGTTGCAATGTCAAAATGTCAAAAAGTAAAAACTCCGGTTGTTCATTTCTCTCTCCTTATGATTGACGTGATTCCACTTCCGTATATACATGGTGCACTACCCTTTTGCTATATATATACGTAAATTTATTCTAGAAGAGATCTTTGTTTCATGTTTTGTCATACAAACAAATAACATGGTAAATAAATTCGGAGGCCTTTTAATTTTCCGTAGGTCCTAGGCACAGTCAATGCCTAGTGTGGCCTATTGGATAATACGGATCTAGTTGGTGGGTGAATGAGTGAGTGGGTGAATGAGTGGGTGGGTGAATGAGTGTGGGTGAATGAGTGAGTTGGTGAATGAGTGGGTGGGTGGGTGAGTGGGTGAATGAGTGGGCGGGTGAATGAGTGGGTGGGCGAATGAGTAGGTGAATGAGTGGGTGGGTGAATGAGTGGGTGAATGAGTGAGCGGGTGAATGAGTGGGTGAATGAGTGAGTGGGTGAATGAGTGAGTGGGTGAATGAATGAGTGAATGAGTGGGTGGGTGAATGAGTGAGCGGGTGAATGAGTGAGTGGGTGAATGAGTGGGTGGGTGAATGAGTGAGTGGGTGAATGAGTGAGTGGCCTATGAAGCTCTTCATTCACAGACGTCCACCACACGTCCCGGTGGGGCTCCGGAAGTCTGTCCCCTGGTCCAGTGTCTCCGTGTCCCCGTGTCTCCCTCAAAGCTTGTGTGTGTGTAAATCATCGCCTTGCCCATTATGCGGGCAGTGGGTGGGGGCTACGTGGGCAGTGGGCGGAGCTACGTGAGCAGTGGGCGGGGCTACGTGAGCAGTGGGCGAAGCTACGTGAGCAGTGGGCGGAGCTACTCGAACAGTTGGCGGGAGGGAGGGGCTAATCCAACAGTGGGCGGAGCTAGCTGAGCATCAAGCGGGGTTCCGTTGGCAGTGGGCGGAGTCACGTGAGCAGTGGGCGGAGCTACTCGAACAGTTGGCGGGAGGGAGGGGCTAATTCAACAGTGGGCGGAGCTAGCTGAGCATCAAGCGGGGTTCCGTTGGCAGTGGGCGGAGTCACGTGAGCAGTGGGCGGAGCTACTCGAACAGTTGGCGGGAGGGAGGGGCTAATCCAACAGTGGGCGGAGCTAGCTGAGCATCAAGCGGGGTTCCTTTGGCAGTGGGCGGAGTCACGTGAGCAGTGGGCGGAGCTACACGAACAGTTGGCGGGAGGGAGGGGCTAATCCAACAGTGGGCGGAGCTAGCTGAGCATCAAGCGGGGTTCCGTTGGCAGTGGGCGGAGTCACGTGAGCAGTGGGCGGAGCTACTCGAACAGTTGGCGGGAGGGAGGGGCTAATTCAACAGTGGGCGGAGCTAGCTGAGCATCAAGCGGGGTTCCGTTGGCAGTGGGCGGAGTCACGTGAGCAGTGGGCGGAGCTACTCGAACAGTTGGCGGGAGGGAGGGGCTAATCCAACAGTGGGCGGAGCTAGCTGAGCATCAAGCGGGGTTCCTTTGGCAGTGGGCGGAGTCACGTGAGCAGTGGGCGGAGCTACTCGAACAGTTGGCGGGAGGAGGGGCTAATCCAACAGTGGGCGGAGCTAACTGAGCATCAAGCGGGGATCCGTTGGCAGTGGGCGGAGTCACGTGAGCAGTGGGCGGAGCTACTCGAACAGTTGGCGGGAGGAGGGGCTAATCCAACAGTGGGCGGAGCTAGCTAAGCATCAAGCGGGGTTCCGTTGGCAGTGGGCGGAGTCACGTGAGCAGTGGGCGGAGCTACTTGAACAGTTGGCGGGGGGGAGGGGCTAATCCAACAGCGGGCGGAGCTAGCTGAGCACATGGGCGAGGCTACGCGAGCAGTGGGCGGAGCTAAGCGAAGAGCGGGCGGGGCTAAGTGGGCAGTGGGCGGGGCTAAGCGAAGAGTGGGCGGGGTTACGTGGGCAGTGGGCGGGGCTAAGGTCGCGTCCCGGTTGACCCCGGCGACTATAGGACAGAGCTTTGATCATTGTAGTGTATAGTGTAGTGTATAGTGTAGTGTATAGTGTAGTGTATAGTGTAGTGTATAGTGGCGTAGTGTATAGTGGCGTAGTGTATAGTGGCGTAGTGTATAGTGTAGTGTATAGTGTAGTGTATAACAGAAACCACTTACAAGGAATCAAGTGACTGCATTAACCCCACACACACACACAGCACCTGTGGCGAACACACAAACGCGGCTCTGGTCATTGCGTACGAATGATGCAAAGTCTGTTGTTGTTGTGAATCCCAACCAGGGAAGTCACCGCAGCCGCGCAGTGCCGCTGGTCGGGAGGTCGTGCCGATGGAGCCAGGGGACGTGCTCGCCTGCATGGCGGCGCTGGAGACGCGCATGCGGGCACGCGGAGAGGCACTCGCCAGGCTGCGCGTCTACCTGGGAGAGGTGGGGGGGGGCCCCCCTGACCCCCTTCCCCCCCCCCCTCCTGCCACAGGACCCCAACGGGACCCCCACTGGGACCCCCCCCCCACAAACATCTACAGACCCCCACGGGACCCCCATGGGACCCCCCCCCCCCCCACAAACATCTACAGACCCCAACGAGACCCCCATGGGACCCCCCCCCCAAACATCTACAGACCCCCACGGGACCCCCACTGGGACCCCCCCCCCCACACACACACCCCTACAGACCCCCACAGACCCCCACGGGACCCCCACTGGGACCCCCCCCCCACACACACCTCTACAGACCCCCACAGAACCCCCACGGGACCCCCACTGGGACCCCCCCCCCCCCACACACACCCCTACAGACCCCCACAGAACCCTCACGAGACCCCTATGGGCCCCCCCCCACACACACCCCTACAGACCCCCACAGAACCCTCACGAGACCCCTATGGGACCCCCCCCCCCACACACACCCCTACAGACCCCCACAGAACCCTCACGGGACCCCCACTGGGACCCCCCCCCCACACACACACCCCTACAGACCCCCACAGAACCCTCACGAGACCCCTATGGGACCCCCCCCCACACACCCCTACAGACCCCCACAGAACCCTCACGAGACCCCTATGGGACCCCCCCACACACACACACCCCTACAGACCCCCACAGAACCCTCACGAGACCCCTATGGGACCCCCCCACACACACACACCCCTACAGACCCCCATAGAACCCTCACGAGACCCCTATGGGACCCCCCCCCACACACACACACACCCTACAGACCCCTACAGTACCCTCACGAGACCCCTATGGGACCCCCCCCCCCACACACCCCTACAGTACCCTCACGAGACCCCTATGGGACCCCCCCCCCCACACACCCCTACAGACCCCCACAGAACCCTCACGAGACCCCTATGGGACCCCCCCCCCCACACACCCCTACAGACCCCCACAGAACCCTCACGAGACCCCTATGGGACCCCCCCACACACACACACCCCTACAGTACCCTCACGGGACCCCTATGGGACCCCCCCTCCACACACGCACACCCCTACAGACCCCCACAGAACCCTCACGAGACCCCTATGGGACCCCCCTCCACACACGCACCCCTACAGACCCCCACAAGACCCCCATCACGTGAACTCCGATCATCCTCGCAGCAGCAGTAGCAACGACTTCTCGGCTGAGCCGACGAAACAAAGATGGTGGTCACCGCATCGTCATCGTCGTCGTCATCATCATCGTCATCATCGTCGTCATTGTCATCATTGTCGTCATCGTCGTCATTGTCATCATTGTCGTCATCGTCGTTATTGTCATCATTGTCGTCATCGTCGTTATTGTCATCATTGTCGTCATCGTCGTCATTGTCATCATTGTCGTCATCGTCGTTATTGTCATCATTGTCGTCATCGTCGTTATTGTCATCATTGTCGTCATCGTCGTTATTGTCATCATTGTCGTCATCGTCGTTATTGTCATCATTGTCGTCATCGTCGTTATTGTCATCATTGTCGTCATCGTCGTTATTGTCATCATTGTCGTCATCGTCGTTATTGTCATCATTGTCGTCATCGTCGTCATTGTCATCATTGTCGTCATCGTCGTCATTGTCATCATTGTCGTCATCGTCGTCATTGTCATCATTGTCGTCATCGTCGTCATTGTCATCATTGTCGTCATCGTCGTTATTGTCATCATTGTCGTCATCGTCGTTATTGTCATCATTGTCGTCATCGTCGTTATTGTCATCATTGTCGTCATCGTCGTTATTGTCATCATTGTCGTCATCGTCGTTATTGTCATCATTGTCGTCATCGTCGTTATTGTCATCATTGTCGTCATCGTCGTTATTGTCATCATTGTCGTCATCGTCGTTATTGTCATCATTGTCGTCATCGTCGTTATTGTCATCATTGTCGTCATCGTCGTTATTGTCATCATTGTCGTCATCGTCGTTATTGTCATCATTGTCGTCATCGTCGTTATTGTCATCATTGTCGTCATCGTCGTTATTGTCATCATTGTCGTCATCGTCGTTATTGTCATCATTGTCGTCATCGTCGCTATTGTCATCATTGTCGTCATCGTCGTTATTGTCATCATTGTCGTCATCGTCGTTATTGTCATCATTGTCGTCATCGTCGTTATTGTCATCATTGTCGTCATCGTCGTCATTATCGTCATCATTGTCGTCATCGTCGTCATCGCCATCATTGTCATCATCATTGTCATCATCTTCATCGTCGTCATCCGTCGTCATCATCTTCATCGTCGTCATCACCATCATCATCGTCGTCATCGTCGTCGTCATCATCGTCATAGTTGTCTTCGCCGAGCAGCACTTTCAGATTTCCGCTGCTTCTGCGCCCGTCTGGAACGCTCTTCTCCTTCCGCTAGATAATTATAGGAAGCCGTGTCCCCACCCCGTGTCTCCACCCCCGTGTCTCTACCCCCGTCTCTACCCCCGTGTCCCCACCCCCCGTGTCCCCACCCCCGTATCCCCACCCGTGTCTCCACCCCCGTGTCCCCACCCCCGTGTCCCCACCCCCGTGTCTCCACACCCGTGTCCCCACCCCCGTGTCTCCACACCCGTGTCCCCACCCCCGTGTCTCCACCCCCGTGTCTCCACCCCCGTGTCCCCACCCCCGTGTCTCCACCCCCGTGTCTCCACACCCGTGTCCCCACCCCCGTGTCTCCACCCCCGTGTCTCCACACCCGTGTCCCCACCCCCGTGTCTCCACCCCCGTGTCTCCACCCCCGTGTCCCCACCCCCGTGTCTCCACCCCCGTGTCTCCACACCCGTGTCCCCACCCCCGTGTCTCCACCCCCGTGTCTCCACCCCCGGTGTCTCCACCCCCGTGTCCCCACCCCCGTGTCCCCACCCCCGTGTCTCCACCCCCGTGTCTCCACACCCGTGTCCCCACCCCCGTGTCTCCACCCCCGTGTCTCCACACCCGTGTCCCCCACCCCCGTGTCCCCACCCCCGTGTCTCCACCCCCGTGTCTCCACACCCGTGTCCCCACCCCCGTGTCTCCACCCCCGTGTCTCCACACCCGTGTCCCCACCCCCGTGTCTCCATCCCCGTGTCTCCACCCCCGTGTCCCCACCCCCGTGTCTCCACCCCCGTGTCTCCACCCCCGTGTCCGCACCCCCTGTGTCTCCACCCCCGTGTCTCCACACCCGTGTCCCCACCCCCGTGTCTCCACCCCCGTGTCTCCACACCCGTGTCCCCACCCCCGTGTCCCCACACCCGTGTCCCCACACCCGTGTCCACCCCCGTGTCTCCACCCGTGTCTCCACACCCGTGTCCACCCCCCGTGTCTCCACCCCCGTGTCCCCACCCGTGTCTCCACCCCCGTGTCTCCACCCACCGTGTCCACCCCCGTGTCTCCCCCCCCGTGTCCCCACCCCCGTCTCTCCACCCGTGTCTCCACCCCCGTGTCTCCACCCGTGTCCACCCCCGTGTCTCCACCCCCGTGTCTCCACCCTTGTCTCTCCACCCGTGTCTCCACCCGTTTCCACCCCCGTGTCTCCACCCCCGTGTCCCCACCCTTGTCTCTCCACCCCTGTGTCTCCACCCGTGTCCACCCCCGTGTCCCCACCCCCGTGTCCCTACCCCGTGTCTCCACCCCCGTGTCTCCACCCCCGTGTCTCCACCCGTGTCCACACCCCGTGTCCCTACCCCGTGTCTCCACCCCCGTGTCTCTACCCCCGTGTCCACCCCCGTGTCTCCACCCGTGTCCACCCGTGTCCACCCCCGTGTCTCCACCCTCGTGTCTCCACCCTCGTCTCTCCACCCCCGTGTCTCCACCCTCGTGTCTCCACGCCCGTGTCCACCCCCGCGTCTCCACACCGTCTCCACCCGTGTCCCCACCCGTGTCCCCACCCCCGTGTCTCCACCCTTGTCTCTCCACCCCCGTGTCCCCACCCTCGTCTCCACCATCGTGTCTCCACCCGTGTCCACCCCCGTGTCTCCACCCCCGTCTCTCCACCCCCGTGTCTCCACCCCCGTCTCTCCACCCTTGTCTCTCCACCCCCCATGTCCCCACCCCCGTGTCTCCACCCATCTCCACCCGTGTCCCCACACGTGTCTCCACCCTCGTGTCTCCACCCTCGTCTCTCCACCCTCGTCTCTCC